>NC_069501.1:407045318-407177818 GCF_027579735.1 Bombina bombina
TGTTTTTTAAATGCAATATTCGAATTTGAATGTGACATTCGAATTCGAATGTCCCATTCAAATTCAAAATAGTATTTCTAGTCTTCAACTGTGTTTAATAAATGTAATATTCAAATTTGAATGCTACATTCAAATTCGAATGTCACATTCAAATTCGAAATAGTATTTCTAGTCTAATACTGTGTTTTATAAATGTAATACAGGTAACCCTCAGTTTACGCCGGGGTTAGGTTCCAGAAGGAATGGTTGTAAATCAAAACCGTTGTAAATTGAAGCCCAGTTTATAATGTAAGTCAATGGGAAGTGAGGGAAATAGGTTCCAGGCCCCTCTCAAAATTGTCATAAGTAACACCTAATACATTATTTTAAAAGCTTTGAAATGAAGATTTTAAATGCTAGACAGCATTATAAACCTAATAAAATAATCACACAACACAAAATATATAATTAAACTAAGTTAAATTAACAAAAACATTTGCTAAACAGTATTATAAACCCAATAAAATAATCACACAACACAGACTTCACTTGCATTTTTCTGCAAACAGTTCTTTCTATGCATTCCAATCTGGACTGAGTTATAGACAGGAAGATCTTGTTCCTTTGAAATCTGCTTGATAGCTCAGGTCTGGTTAAACTGATTAATTTCAGCTTGCTTGGCTTTGCTGCAACACAAGGGGACAGCTCCACCTACTATTTATTTTAATAAATGCACTGCTTCTCAATACTTTTCAATAGCAGTCAAATGACTGGAAAAAAAGGTTGTTATTCTGAAACGGTGTAAATTGAACCGTTGAAAAACGAGGGCCACCTGTATTTGAATTTGAATGTGACATTTGAATTCGAATGTGACATTCGAAATAGTATTTCTAGTCTAATACTGTTTTATAAATGTAATATTTTCAAATTTGAAGGTGACATTCGAATTAGAAAGTGACATTCAAAATAGAACTTTTTAAAATATTTGTTCTTATCAACATTCTATTATGTAAATCGAATTTCTACAATAACATTCGTTCTAACATTCGAATTTGAATATAAACACATTCGCCCATCCCTAATTACTCACTGCATAGAAACACAGATTGCAGAGAGTTACCCACACAAACAACATTTCTCAACAAATCCATCACTTTTAGAAAGTAACTTTTGTTTCAATATGTAACCATAAATTACAAAAATATGCCACAGAGATTAGGGGGGGGGGGGGGGGTGATGACTGTAATTTTAATTTTTTTTTAATTTTCATGTTAAACTATGGCTATAGAGTCATTTGGCATAAATGTATAATTTCAAAATGCCAAAGTTTCACATTCAAATCTATGTATTTCAAAACAAATTAGCAATTGATCATTATGAAATAATATTATAGCTTGAACACTATATTGTTCTTTAAGCAGAAAATAAGTAATAATTAAATAATATAACAATAAAAAAACATAAAAGTTAAAATTACTTAAAATTTTGATTTCACACAGTGAGGACTGGCAATTTTTGGCCCAGGGGGTAAGTACGACAGATTGACTCGTATAATGAAACATTCATATTTTGTATTTCATGTTTAAAAAAATAAACAAACGGAAGCAACGTCAGGCCACTGACCTGCAGCTCATTTGTTCCATAACAACATCATATCTCTGATCAGAAACCTTGCTCTGCAGCGCCTCCAACAACTATTTACCCACATCAAGCAGGTGTCTCTGCAGCCCCCCTGTCAATCATCAAACCTCTGATCAGACATCTAGTCCCTAAAAAGTAAGCAATGCGGGGAGCGCTAAGAAAGCTGTGATGCTAAAATGCTAAAAGTAGGATATATAAGGGTTCCAAATATTATTCAGGATATCTTTAAAGATTATTAAAAGGTTAAAAAAGGGTTAAAAAAGTATAAATTATGCTTTTATGTACAACTAAGCCAAAAATATCTACTATAAATGGTACATATTTTAAGATAAATTATACAAAAATGCAGAGATGCAAATACAGATGTGCAAAGATACATATACAGAAATGCAAAAAATACTATATATATGAGAGTATCCACATAGTCAAAATAAGTTCAAGAGTCCAAATAAGTTCAAAAGTGTTGATGTATTAGAAAAATGGGGTTTGTATTCCAAAAATAATCCAAAAGCAAGAGTACTCTAGGAAATACATATGTTTCCCAAAGGCTGTGTTACAATATCCAAATCTCTATCCGAAAAAGGGGGGTTCAAAAATATGTGTAGAGTATGTGTCCCAAATACTAAAAATTGAAAAATAAAAAAAAGTGGAAAAAAGTGGTTTACACCAAAAATTAATAACGTGAAAACATTCTGAAAAAAACATTTAATAAAAGCCGTTTAAAACTTATATGTGAAAAAGTATGTGAAAAAATATGATAATTTATCCAATGATATATCAAATAATATGTGGAGCAGAGGGTATCAATCTCTATGGAATTAGCCCTTTATGCAAGACAATCTTCAATGCGGTTTGTGTACTGAACGATATCCTAAAAAAGATAAATGACATGGTGCAATAAGGCTAACAAACAATGATAAAAATAGGTATTACACTTACCAAAGTGTGAACCTGAGCCGTTAACCAGAAAGTCTACACATTTCAGTCTTTAGTAAGACCTTTTTCAAGACTGGTAATGGCTAAAGTCTAAAGGGCTTTTAAAAGAAGGAGAGTGGAACCAATTGTTGGGCTTTGTTTGAGCTTCAAAACCTTACTCGCGAAACCGGAGAGAGAGAGAAAGAGAGAGAGAGAAGAGTAGGGAAAAGAGGAGAAAGTGAGGACGAGAAAATGAGAGAACAGTGACATTTTGTTCTCCAGTCACACATTTAAACACAGCCTCCTAAGCAGGGCATATAATATTTGATACATTACCAGGGCATATACAGAAATGCAAAAAATACTATATATATGAGAGTATCCACATAGTCCAAATAAGTTCAAAGTGTTGATGTATTAGAAAGAAAATGGGGTTGTATTTCCAAAAATAATCCAAAAAGCAAGAGTACTCTAGGAAATACATATGTTCCCAAAGGCTGTGTTACAATATCCAAATCTCTATCCGAAAAAGGGGAGTCAAAAATATGTGTAGAGTATGTGTCCAAATACTAAAAATTGAAAAATAAAAAAAAGTGGAAAAAAGTGGTTTACACCAAAAATTAATAATAACGTGAAAACATTCTGAAAAAAACATTTAATAAAAGCGTTAAAACTTATATGTGAAAAAGTATGTGAAAAAACATAATTTATGTAAGAACTTACCTGATAAATCATTTCTTTCATATTAGCAAGAGTCCATGAGCTAGTGACGTATGGGATATACATTCCTACCAGGAGGGGCAAAGTTTCCCAAAACCTCAAAATGTCTATAAATACACCCCTCACCACACCCACAATTCAGTTTAACGAATAGCCAAGAAGTGGGGTGATAAAAAAGTGCGAAAGCATATAAAATAAGGAATTGGAATAATTGTGCTTTATACAAAATCATAACCACCACAAAAAAAGGGCGGGCCTCATGGACTCTTGCTAATATGAAAGAAATGAATTTATCAGGTAAGTTCTACATAAATTATGTTTTCTTTCATGTAATTAGCAAGAGTCCATGAGCTAGTGAACGTATGGGATAATGATTACCCAAGATGTGGATCTTTCCACACAAGAGTCACTAGAGAGGGAGGGATAAAATAAAGACAGCCAATTCCTGCTGAAAATAATCACACCCAAAAATAAAGTTTAACGAAAAACATAAGCAGAAGATTCAAACTGAAACAGCTGCCTGAAGTACTTTTCTACCAAAAACTGCTTCAGAAGAAGAAAAATACATCAAAAATGTAGAATTTAGTAAAAGTATGCAAAGAGGGACCAAGTTGCTGCTTTGCAAATCTGATCAACCGAAGCTTCATTCCTAAACGCCCAGGAAGTAGAAACTGACCTAGTAGAATGAGCTGTAATTCTCTGAGGCGGAGTTTTACCCGACTCAACATAGGCAAGATGAATTAAAGATTTCAACCCAAGATGCCAAAGAAATGGCAGAAGCTTTCTGGCTTTTCTAGAACCGGAAAAGATAACAAATAGACTAGAAGTCTTTCGGAAAGATTTAGTAGCTTCAACATAATATTTCAAAGCTCTAACAACATCCAAAGAATGCAACGATTTCTCCTTAGAATTCTTAGGATTAGGACATAATGAAGGAACCACAATTTCTCTACTAATGTTGTTGGAATTCACAACTTTAGGTAAAAATTCAAAAGAAGTTCGCAACACCGCCTTATCCTGATGAAAAATCAGAAAAGGAGACTCACAAGAAAGAGCAGATAATTCAGAAACTCTTCTGGCAGAAGAGATGGCCAAAAGGAACAAAACTTTCCAAGAAAGTAATTTAATGTCCAATGAATGCATAGGTTCAAACGGAGGAGCTTGAAGAGCCCCCAGAACCAAATTCAAACTCCAAGGAGGATGAAATTGACTGAATGACAGGTTTTATACGAACCAAAGCTTGTACAAAACAATGAATATCAGGAAGAATAGCAATCTTTCTGTGAAAAAGAACAGAAAGAGCAGAGATGTGTCCTTTCAAGGAACTTGCGGGACAAACCTTTATCTAAAACCATCCTGAAGAAACTGTAAAATTCTCGGTAATCTAAAGAATGCCAAGAAAAATGATGAGAAAATACACCAAGAAATATAAGTCTTCCAGACTGTATAATATATCTCTCTAGATACAGATTTACGAGCCTGTAACATAGTATTAATCACAGAGTCAGAGAAACCTCTTTGACGAAGAATCAAGCGTTCAATCTCCATACCTTTAAATTTAAGGATTTCAGATCCTGATTGAAAAAAGGACCTTGTGACAGAAGGTCTGGTCTTAACGGAAGAGTCCACGGTTGGCAAGAGGCCATCCGGACAAGATCCGCATACCTAAACCTGTGAGGCCCATGCCGGAGCTACCAGCAGAACAAACGAGCATTCCTTCAGAATCTTGGAGATTACTCTTGGAAGAAGAACTAGAGGCGGAAAGATATAGGCAGGATGATACTTCCAAGGGAAGTGATAAAGCATCCACTGCCTCCGCCTGAGGATCCCGGGATCTGGACAGGATACCTGGGAAGTTTCTTGTTTAGATGGGACGCCATCAAATCTATTTCTGGAAGTTCCCACATTTGAACAATCTGAAGAAATACCTCTGGTTGAAGAGACCATTCCCCCGGATGCAACGTTTGGCGACTGAGATAATCCGCTTCCCAATTGTCTACACCTGGGATATGAACCGCAGAGATTAGACAGGAGCTGGATTCCGCCCAAACCAAAATTCGAGATACTTCTTTCATAGCCAGAGGACTATGAGTTCCTCCTTGATGATTGATGTATGCCACAGTTGTGACATTGTCTGTCTGAAAACAAATGAACGATTCTCTCTTCAGAAGAGGCCAAAACTGAAGAGCTCTGAAAATTGCACGGAGTTCCAAAATATTGATCGGTCATCTCACCTCCAGAGATTCCCAAACTCCTTGTGCTGTCAGAGATCCCACACAGCTCCCCAACCTGTGAGACTTGCATCTGTTGAAATTACAGTCCAGGTCGGAAGCACAAAAGAAGCCCCCTGAATTAAACGATGGTGATCTGTCCACCACGTTAGAGAGTGTCGAACAATCGGTTTTAAAGATATTAATTGAGATATCTTTGTGTAATCCTTGCACCATTGATTCAGCATACAAAGCTGAAGAGGTCGCATGTGAAAACGAGCAAAGGGGATCGCGTCCGATGCAGCAGTCATAAGACCTAGAATTTCCATGCATAAGGCTACCGAAGGGAATGATTGTGACTTAAGGTTTCGACAAGCTGCAATCAGTTTTAGACGTCTCTTGTCTTTTAAAGACAGAGTCATGGACACTGAATCTATCTGGAAATCCAGAAAGGTTACCCTTGTCTGAGGAATCAATGAACTTTTTGGTAAATTGATCCTCCAACCATGATCTTGAAGAAACAACACAAGTCGATTCGTATGAAATTCTGCTAAATGTAAAGACTGAGCAAGTACCAAGATATCGTCCAAATAAGGAAATACCACAATACCCTGTTCTCTGATTACAGATAGAAGGGCACCGAGAACCTTTGTAAAAATTCTTGGAGCTGTAGCTAGGCCAAACGGCAGAGCCACAAACTGGTATTGCTTGTCCAGAAAAGAGAATCTCAGGAACTGATAATGATCTGGATGAATCGGAATATGCAGATATGCATCCTGTAAATCTATTGTGGACATATAATTCCCTTGCTGAACAAAAGGCAAGATAGTCCTTACAGTTACCATCTTGAACGTTGGTATCCTTACATAACGATTCAATATTTTTAGATTCAGAACTGGTCTGAAGGAATTCTCCTTCTTTGGTACAATGAAGAGATTTGAATAAAACCCCATCCCCTGTTCCTGAACTGGAACTGGCATAATTACTCCAGTCAACTCTAGATCTGAAACACAATTCAGAAATGCTTGAGCTTTTACTGGATTTACTGGGACACGGGAAAGAAAAAATCTCTTTGCAGGAGGTCTCATCTTGAAACCAATTCTGTACCCTTCTGAAACAATGTTCTGAATCCAAAGATTGTGAACAGAATTGATCCAAATTTCTTTGAAAAAACGTAACCTGCCCCCTACCAGCTGAGCTGGAATGAGGGCCGCACCTTCATGTGGACTTAGAAGCAGGCTTTGCCTTTCTGGCTGGCTTGGATTTATTCCAGATTGGAGATGGTTTCCAAACTGATACTGCTCCTGAGGATGAAGGATCAGACTTTTGTTCTTTGTTGAAACGAAAGGAACGAAAACGATTATTAGCCCTGTTTTTACCTTTAGATTTTTTATCCTGTGGTAAAAAAGTTCCTTTCCCACCAGTAACAGTTGAAATAATAGAATCCAACTGAGAACCAAATAATTTGTTACCCTGGAAAGAAATGGAAAGTAGAGTTGATTTAGAAGCCATATCAGCATTCCAAGTCTTAAGCCATAAAGCTCTTCTAGCTAAAATAGCTAGAGACATAAACCTGACATCAACTCTGATAATATCAAAGATAGCATCACAGATAAAATTATTAGCATGCTGAAGAAGAATAATAATATCATGAGAATCATGATGTGTTACTTGTTGCGCTAAAGTTTCCAACCAAAAAGTTGAAGCTGCAGCAACATCAGCCAAAGATATAGCAGGTCTAAGAAGATTACCTGAACACAGATAAGCTTTTCTTAGAAAGGATTCAATTTTCCTATCTAAAGGATCCTTAAACGAAGTACCATCTGACGTAGGAATAGTAGTACGTTTAGCAAGGGTAGAAATAGCCCCATCAACTTTAGGGATTTTGTCCCAAAATTCTAATCTGTCAGACGGCACAGGATATAATTGCTTAAAACGTTTAGAAGGAGTAAATGAATTACCCAATTTATCCCATTCTTTGGAAATTACTGCAGAAATAGCATTAGGAACAGGAAAAACTTCTGGAATAACCACAGGAGATTTAAATACCTTATCCAAACGTTTAGAATTAGTATCAAGAGGACCAGAATCCTCTATTTCTAAAGCAATTAGAACTTATTTAAGTAAAGAACGAATAAATTCCATTTTAAATAAATATGAAGATTTATCAGCATCAACCTCTGAGACAGAATCCTCTGAACCAGAAGAGTCATCAGAATCAGAATGATGATGTTCATTTAAAAATTCATCTGTAGGGAGAGAAGTTTTAAAAGATTTTTTACGTTTACTAGAAGGAGAAATAACAGACATAGCCTTCTTTATGGATTCAGAAACAAAATCTCTTATGTTATCAGGAACATTCTGCACATTAGATGTTGAAGGAACTGCAACAGGCAATGGTACTTTACTAAAGGAAATATTATCTGCATTAACAAGTTTGTCATGACAATCAATACAAACAACAGCTGGAGGAATAGCTACCAAAAGTTTACAGCAGATACACTTAACTTTGGTAGATCCAGCACTAGACAGCGATTTTCCTGTAGTATCTTCTGACTCAGATGCAACGTGAGACATCTTGCAATATGTAAGAGAAAAAACAACATATAAAGCAAAATTGATCAAATTCCTTAAATGACAGTTTCAGGAATGGGAAAAAATTGCCAAAGAACAAGCTTCTAGCAACCAGAAGCAATGAAAAATGAGACTTAAATAATGTGGAGACAAAAGCGACGCCCATATTTTTTAGCGCCAAATAAGACGCCCACATTATTTGGCGTCTAAATGCTTTTGGCCCCAAAAATGACGCCACATCCGGAACGCCGACATTTTTGGCGCAAAATAACGTCAAAAAATGACGCAACTTCCGGCGACACGTATGACGCCGGAAACGGAAAAGAATTTTTGCGCCAAAAAAGTCCGCGCCAAGAATGACGCAATAAAATGATGCATTTTCAGCCCCCCGCGAGCCTAACAGCCCAACAGGGAAAAAGAGTCAAATTTTTGAAGGTAAGAAAAAAAATGATTAAATCAAATGCATTATCCCAAATATGAAACTGACTGTCTGAAAAATAAGGAAAGTTGAACATTCTGAGTCAAGGCAAATAAATGTTTGAATACATATATTTAGAACTTTATAAACAAAAGTGCCCAACCATAGCTTAGAGTGTCACAGAAAATAAGATTTACTTACCCCAGGACACTCATCTACATGTTTGTAGAAAGCCAAACCAGTACTGAAACGAGAAATCAGCAGAGGTAATGGTATATATAAGAGTGTATATCGTCGATCTGAAAAAGGGAGGTAAGAGATGAATCTCTACGACCGATAACAGAGAACCTATGAAATAGACCCCGTAGAAGGAGATCACTGCATTCAAATAGGCAATACTCTCCTCACATCCCTCTGACATTCACTGCACGCTGAGAGGAAAACCGGGCTCCAACTTGCTGCGGAGCGCATATCAACGTAGAATCTAGCACAAACTTACTTCACCACCTCCATCGGAGGCAAAGTTTGTAAAACTGAATTGTGGGTGTGGTTGAGGGGTGTATTTATAGGCATTTGAGGTTTGGGAAACTTTGCCCCTCCTGGTAGGAATGTATATCCCATACGTCACTAGCTCATGGACTCTTGCTAATTACATGAAAGAAAATATGATAATTTATCCAATGATATATCCAATAATATGTGGAGCAGAGGGTATCAATCTCTATGGAATTAGCCCTTTATGCAAGACAATCTTCAATGCGGTTTGTGCTACTGAACGATATCCTAAAAAAGATAAATGACATGGTGCAATAAGGCTAACAAAAAATGATAAAAATAGGTATTACACTTACCAAAGTGTGAACCTGAGCCATTAACCAGAAAGTCTACACATTTCAGTCTTTAGTAAGACCTTTTTCAAGACTGGTAATGGCTAAAGCCTAAAGGGCTTTTAAAGAAGGAGAGTGGAACCAATTGTTGGGCTTTGTTTGAGCTTCAAAACCTTACTCGCGAAACCGGAGAGAGAGAGAAAGAGAGAGAGAGAAGAGTAGGGAAAAGAGGAGAAAGTGAGGAGAGAAAATGAGAGAACAGTGACATTTTGTTCTCCAGTCACACATTTAAACACAGCCTCCTAAGCAGGGCATATAATATTTGATACATTACCAGGGCAGCTGCACATGTGCTCTTAATAGTCTTTTTTCACTCTCACCTCCCATTACCACATGCTTATTAGTACAAGACTTTGCCTATTACTTCAATGCTAAATTGGCACAAACAAATCTGTCAACATACCAATAATATCCTCATGTCACAGCTGATCACCAACAACCAAGATTCACAAATAGGCAATTTTATCCTCTTATCTTCTTCCTATTTTTCTCATGGATCCTATTTCCTTACAAATCCTGTCCTCATCTTACAATTAATCTAACACCAATCATTATACAAATTATCTACCTTAAAACAAGTATACAATCAGTATTTCTCCATCATCCCTTATGCCTTTGCTTGATCCAGGCTCATTCTCAAACTACTGCACAACTTCCTATTTTGTCACAGCTTACAACTTCCTGAAAGGCTTCTATACATGTACTTTTCACATTTGTTCATCAGATTCTCTTCTCTTTCTCTCTACAATCTGGCTTTTATTCTAAGATTGCAGCAGGTCAAGAAGAGAACTTGAAGTACAAAACAATGAGGTAACACATAAACTTCTTACAGCCAGGACTAAAAACTATTTCAAGCTGCAAAATGTTATGTATCTTTCTTAAGCTTTTCACACTGTTGACTACTGTCACCTGCTCCAAACCTTCCAATTCTATGACATCAGTTAATCTATTGTGGTTTTATTCATATGTTTATAACTATACTTTCAGTTTATCCTTCTCCAGTACTCATTCAACCCTTTTATCACTCTATTTTGAAGCACCAAAAGACTCATTTATAGGTCCTCTACTATTTTCCGTCTACTGATGCTCTGTAGGGTCAATAATAAGTACCATGGGATGGTCACCAAATCTACTTCTGTGCACTATACTTGTAAGAGTATAAATATCTTAAAATGTTTCATAACAAGATTAGAGGATCACAACTGCAGAACAACATTAAATATACTTGCCCTGTAACGTGTGTTTGTATGTCAGCGGAGGTAAATAGATACTTAGAAATGTAGACAAAGTATCAGTACTCTTGTGACAGGAGTTGTTTTGAAATATGTACCGGTATCTCTGTGACGATACACTAGTGGGCGTAGTCACTGTAAACTTGTTTGATCAGAACTAAATAAGGTCTCTTTTAGTAAAGTTCACTACAGCCTGTATATTGTAGGAATAACAACAGTTCCAAATACATATATAAGTGATCAATGGATCAGAAAGATACAGACCGGAGATTCCCAGGTAAGTCCGTTGGTGTTTGAACTCGGTCCGGTATTTTCAGAAGTAAAAGCTGATTGCTCAGGTGAGGTCTAGTCTTCAAAAGAGGTAAGCTAGAGTCCTTAAAAACTCGAACTATAGATAGCTGCAACATAGGAAGCTGTAACCTGCTGCAGGAAGGAAAAACTCTGGATAAGTAGCGTAGGCTTAGATATTAGCTCTAGGAAGCGTTCCTCTCTGTGTATGCTGAGCCGGTAACAGATGCTGAGCTAGTGAGTTCAGATGTGTTCACAGAAAACACACAAATTACTAGGCACCTGAGAAGGAGTGTGTGTAAAATAATAGTGCTGAGGAAAGAGGATATTGTAGCCCTTAAAGAGACAGTCACCCTGACAGACTCCCCCTCTCAAGGCAGATGCCCTGCAGCTGGAAATCATGGTTGGTCCGAATGTCGCCTATGGAAATATGAAATCAGATGAGGTGCATGAATATTAGTAGAAGGTTCCCAGGAATCCTCTTCAGGTGTATATTCCTTCCAACGAATAAGGTATTCCAATACTCCATTCACCAATCGGGAGTCAAGAATCCATTCAACCTCGTACTCTTGGTCATTGACACCCAACTCAGTGGGGGGAATAGGATCAGGGTTACATATAATTGGATGGTAAGGTTTGAGAAGTGAAACATGAAAGGTTGGGTGGATACTATATAATGACGGTAGTTTGAGAGTCATGGCATTCTGATTCACAACCTTGGATATCTCAAAAGGACCAATAAATAAGTCACTATGTTTCTTGCATGGGGTTTTTAGTTTGATGTACTTAGTGGCTAGCCATACCTTGTCTCCTGGTTTATAAGTAGGTGAGGGTCGTCGTTTAGAATCATAATAGCATTTTTGGTTAGTTCTATGTTACTTTTAAGCTGCTGAAACAATTCCATCAGGGAGTTAGTAGTATCGTCTACTTGGGGACAAATAGTGTTTGGTTGAGGGTAGAGTTGAAATGCGGGATGGAAGCCATAGTTTGCATAAAAAGGAGACATGGTAGTGGTGGTATTCAGATTTTGTTGATGTGATTTTGTTGATGTGAGCAGTAGCATCTT
This sequence comes from Bombina bombina, assembly GCF_027579735.1. NCBI lineage: Eukaryota > Metazoa > Chordata > Amphibia > Anura > Bombinatoridae > Bombina > Bombina bombina. The sequence goes on from NC_069501.1 coordinate 407,057,249, forward strand.
AGATACTGCTACAGCCATTGATTCACCCTCTCTGTTTGACCGTTGGTCTGAGGATGGAAAGATGTGCTGTATCAGTGTTGAACCTGCATGTTGTCACAAAATTGTCTCAAAAAAAGGGAGGTGAACTGGGTGCCTCTATCAGAGATGATTGTCTGTGGTAAACCATGAAGCTTAACAATATTGTTGAGAAAAAGTTGAGCTGCTTCCGCAGAAGTTGGTAGCTTATGGTAAGGTAGGAAGTGGGCCATTTTCATTAGTAGATCTACTACAACTAGAATAGTATTATGTTTGTTTGAAAAGGGAAAATCTACTACGAAGTCCATGCCAATGATTTGCCATGGCCTCTCCGTAATTGGAAGTGGTATTAAGTGCCCGTAGGGATGGTTCTTTTCTGTCTTGGATACTGAACATATGGGACAGGAGAGGATGAAATCCCTTACAGTTTGTTGAATATGTGGCCACCAGAAAGTTATTTTGATCAACTCTTCGGTCTTATTAAAACCCAGATGTCCTGCCATAGGGGACTCATGATAAGCCTTCATTACAGAAAGCCGAAGAGATGGAGGGACATAAAGTTTATTTTCGAAGTAAAAGAACCCATCTGCTTCAAGATGTAGATTGTCTGGCAGTTGTGTCTCTTCTTTTTGGCTATCTTGAAGCAATTGGGGAAAACTGGGTGATAATCCTAAAAAACATTACTTTGGTATGACAGTGGTTGGTATTGTTCTTAGGATTTGGTCCTTTATCTCTCCTGGATAAGGCATCAGCTTTACCATTTTTACTCACTGGCCTGTAAGTGATATGGTAAGAGAACCAGGAAAAGAACAGGCTCTACCTGATTTGTCTGGCAGACAAAGTTTTACTGGTTTGTAGATATTCTATATTTTTGTGGTCTGTGTAGATCTGAATGGGGACCTTGGTACCCTCTAATAAATGTCGCCAGTGTGCCAGAGAAGCTTTTATGACAAGCAGTTCTTTTTCTCCTATAGGATAGTTTAGTTCTGCTGTAGACATTACTCTGGAATAGTATGCTCCAGGATGCAGGGGATCTTGAGGAGTCTTGCATTGTGATAACACAGAACCTAGGGCATAATCTGAAGCATCCACCTCCAGAATAAATTGTAACTCTGGATCAGGGATTTGTAAGATTGGGGCTTCTGTGAAGGATTTCTTTAGGAAATTAAAACTGTCCTGGGCCTTGGAGTTCCATTGGAAAGGTATGGTATTACTGGTAAGTGTTGTCAGGGGTTTTCGTGATAGAAGAAAAGCCTTTTATGAAGTTTCGGTAGTAATTTGTGAATCCCAGAAACCTCTGTAGTTCTTTCTTAGAAGTTAGTTCTGGCCAATTCGTGATGGCATCAACTTTGGCACTGTCCATTTCAATTCCTTTTGGAGTGATATGATAACCTAAAAAATAAATTTCGGAGGAATGAAAAAGACATTTCTTGATTTTGTGTAAAGTTGATGTTCTCACAAATGTGAGAGGACCCATCTGACGTGTTTCTTGTGATCTTCCAGGTTATTCGAGTATATAAGTATATCATCTAGATAGACTACTATGCAGATATCAAGCAAATCCCTGAAGATATCGTTAATTAGATACTGAAAAGTGGCGGGTGCGTTGCAGAGTCTGAATGGCATCACAGTATACTTGTACAACCTGTAGCGAGTCCTAAAAGCTGTGAACCATTCGTCCCCTTCTCTTATTCGCACTAAATTATACGCTCCCCTTAGGTCTAATTTGGTGTAAATGCAAGCTTGACTGAGACGTTCTATGAGTTCTGGAATCAACGGTAGTGGATACCGATTTTTTATTGTCCTTTTTATTGAGTTCCCTGTAGTCTATGATAGGTTTGAGGGAATTATCCTTGTTCTTAACGAAAAATATTCCAGCCCCTGCTGGGGAGGTTGAAGGTCTTATGAAACCTTTATGTACATTTTCAGCTATGTAATCTTTTAAATGGTCTAATTCGGGTTGGGAAAGAGGGTAGATGTGAACGTAAGGAATGGATGCTCCTGGAATCAGTTGAATCGGACAGTTGTACATCCGATAAGGGGGCAGGGATTCTGCCTCTTTTTTGCTGAAGATGTCTTTGAAGTCACTATATTCAGTAGGTAAGGTGAAATCCGAGACTTGAAGTATACTTGCGTGTGGAAAACATGTTTTTAGACAGTAATCTGAAGTGAATTGGACATCCAAAATATCCCAGTGGATCATAGGTTGGTGTGTTTGTAGCCAATGGAGACCTAGTACTATTGGAAACATGGGAGAAGTGATAATATCAAAATAAATAATTTCTACATGAGCAGACTTAGTAGTTACCTTTAAGGGTACAGTTTGGTGGGTAATAGGAGCAGTATTTATCAATGATCCATCAATAACTCTAATGGAGACTGGGTTAGGTTTTTGAATAACTGGGATTTTATTTTTATTTACAAGTGAGGAATCTATGAAACATGCATAAGCTCTCGAGTCTATGATTGCTTCACTGTGGAGTTGGTCATGATCCCACTGTAGAGAGAGAGAGACAAAGTACAATTAGCATTATTCGTGATTTTTGCAGTTAAACAGGAATTTTTATATGAGAACTTACTCTTCCTTTGTCTCTGCAGGATAGGACACTCCTTAACTGAGTGACAGGAAGATGCACAATACATACAGAGATTTTTTATTCTGCGTTGATGTCTCTCTTCTGGATGTAATGGTCCCTTTGTGAAGCCTATGTCCATAGGCTCTGCTGTGGTATTAGCTGTAGTTCTAGGATAGTAGGAAGCTCCTTTTCCCGGAGTGCCTATCCCTTTGCTTCTCCAATCTCCTTTCCCTTAATCTACGGTCTATCTGTATACTGAGATTCATTTCTAAGGTTTTGGGTAAATCTATGCAGGCTAATTTGTCTTTTATAGAGTCTGAGAGTCCTAAACGGTACTGATTCCTTAATGCTATGTCAGTCCATTCAGTATCTATTGCATACTGTTTAAACTCTGTGAGATATTCTTTTACATGTCTCTTTCCCTGTTTGAGAGACCTCATGTTGGATTCTGCAGTAAGCTGCTTGTTGGTATCTTCGTATAATAATCCCATTTCTTTAAAGAAGTCTTCAAGAGATGCGAGAATTGGGTGATTATGCTCAAAAAAGGAATCAGCCCAAATCCTAGGTTCCCCTTTGAGGTAGGATATTACTGTTAGGGCTTTAACTTGCTCAGTATTGTAAGTCTTAGGTTTAAGTGAAAACAATAAATTACAGGCGTTTTTAAACTGTCTGAATGTGGTTCTGTCACCTGAGAATTTTTCTGGCATAGAAACTTGTGGTTCAGGTGCATTCTCTGATGAGTTTAACTTGTTAGTCATAGTATCTTTAATTATACCACAGAGATTTTCATTTTGCACTTGTAATTCTCTGAGCCTCTGTGAGAGCTGGTCGACTCTTTGTGAGAGGGCATATACCACTTGTGGAAATTCTGCTGGATCCATAAAAGGGGCCTAATAATATGTAAGAGTATCAATATCTTTAAGTTTTTCACAACAAGATTAGAGGATCACAACTGCAGAACAACATTAAATGTACTTGCCCTGTAAAGTGTGTTAGTATGTCAGCGGAGGTAAATAGATACTTAGCAATGTAGACAAGTATCAGTACTCTTGTGACAGGAGTTGTTTTGAAATATGTACCGGTATCTCTGTGACGACACGCTAGTGGGCTTGGTCACTGTAACCTTGTTAGATCGGAACTAAATAAAGTCTCTTTTAATAAAGTTCACTACAGCCTGTATATTGCAGGAATAACAACAGTTCCAAATACATATATAAGTGATCAATGGATCAGAAAGATACAGACCGGAGAGTCCCAGTTAAATCTGTTGGTGTTTGGACTCGGTCCGGTATTCTCAGAAGTGAAAGCTGATTGCTCAAGTGAGGTCTAGTCTTCGAAAGAGGTAAGCTGGAGTCCTTAAAAACTCAAACTATGGATAGCTGCAACATAGGAAGCTGCAACCTGCTGCAGGAAGGAAAAACTCTGGATAAGTAGCGTAGGCTTTGATATTAGCTCTAGGAAGCCTTCCTCTCTGTGTATGCTGATCCGGTAACAGGTGCTGAGCTAGTGAGCTCAGATGTGTTCACAGGAAACACACAAATTACTAGGCACCTGAGAAGGGGTGTGTGTAGAATAAATAGTGCTGAGGGAAGAGGATATTGTAGCCCTTAAAGAGACAGTCACCCTGACAATACTTGTTATCTTCCTTCATGTCCAGTGAGGTAAAGCACAATAACAAACAGTGGTGGTGCAAATCTAACAAGGGCTCCACACAAAACCCTCAGAGAAAAAATACAATCCAAAATAGCAACACTCACCAAATGTCAAAAAGTTGCAAGTTTATTGGGACATCAAAGTCAAGAGAGACAATGTTTCAGACCGCTAGTCCTTAGTCATGTCAATACACATAATGCAAAAAAGCACCCTTATAAAGGGGCAGGTATACAAAGCTCCACCCTTAATTAATCCTTTCTAATTGCAACAGTGAAACAATTCAATTCAATTAAATAGGTTGATGGAGTATTGCCAATCTAGTGGCGATACATTCAATAACACACATAATTCCAAAATGTATAATTATATACACTGTACATAATTTACAAAAAATAAAATACAAAAAATACCTAAAGGATACAGGATATATTCCAGAATCAACTCATTGGGAAAACAAGATATTAGAAACCAAGAGTTATTAATTATAGGTAAATGGATAAATCAAATTCCTTGTTCATAGCCATAGAACTACAGGGTTCTAATCCAGAATGCCTCCTTTTGTTTCAGATATAATTCTTTATCTCCTCCACTCCTAGGAACAGCAAAGTGATCAATAATCTGGAATCTCATTTGGCAGACATTATGTCCTGCCTGAACAAAATGCTCAGAAATTGGAAACTGGTGGTACATGTGAACAAACCTCTGATACTAAATCTTTTCCCTGTCCTGGGATGAAAAAAATGTCTGCCTTTGCTCATACTATTGCATCTTGAACACCCCAGGCAAGGATAGCAGCCTACGTTCTTTTCTGTAATATATGTTTGTACATTTAATTTCTTGGGGCTTATATCAGCCTTAATTAATCTGTCACGCAGATTACTACTTCTTTTGTATGCTGGCATACAATTTGACTGAAATGCCTTAACTGAGGGGTTACAGGTACTCAAAATGTGCCAATGTTTCCTGAGTATATAGTTAATCTTATTGCTGAGATTATTGTACTGTGTGACAAAAAACAAATGATCTTGATTAGTTTTAAGCTTAACCTAAGATTTGGACAAATCCAACAAATTCTCTCTTTTTGTGGATGGTATTTCTGATATTTCCTTGTCAATAAGTTCAGCTGGATATCCTCTAGATTTGAACTTATCTCCGATCTCAGCAAGCCTATTTTTAACCATTGACTTAAGCTGCTGGAATTGACCACCAAAGCAGTAGCAGAGCTTCACAGTGTCTTGGAAGCCCGGAAGTGCAAGAAGTTCTTATGCGATGAGGAAGATTATTAGATGGGCACAGTGTACCGCTGGAAAGCCGTCTGCACCGGAAGTGACATCTGGGGCACATCTGATTTTCGACGACACAGATACACACAACACCAGAATGACAACACATCAAATTTTAGCCTGGGATCTGGGTCTTCAATGGGGGACTTAGAAACAGAAGCAGGAACCGGCGTGGCAGCAGGAAACACAAACTTAGCACCACGCCGCAGCAACAGGAACAGATGGGGAGCAAGGGCCAGGATTAATAACTAGTGCTGAATTTATCGAAGGTACAGATTACAGAAAATAAGGCTTCTCTTTTGCAACAGGGACTCACTTTTTGCCCATATTCCAAATGTGATTTTTTTTTTTTTAAATCCACAAAGTTCTATTTTGTTTTTTTTTAGTAGATTAAAATTGAAGTCTATGTTTTCAAATAAAGGTTATGTTAAATAAATCCATAGAATGTATAGGTAATACAGATAAACTGCATCACAACACTTTGGGATTAAGAAATAAAAGTAAATTCATGCCCCAAAGCTATTATCAAAGTATAGACATTTTTTCTAAACTGTTATTACAAGGAAAAGGGATATTATGAGTACAAAAAATGAAGGTAAGGTTGTTTAGATAGCCAAACGGTTAAGGCCATAAAATCTTTAAAAGATAATAAAGAGATTATTCTAAAACTGAGTATTATGTTAATGAGATTATATCTCAATTATCTGATAAATATTTATATTGCCATTTATCTTACAATCACATTTTTATTATCCAAAAAGAAATCAAAAGTAAAGTCTTGTGTGCCTTTAAGAATGGAATAATTGGCAAGAAAGAGGTATCTTTCCTTGTTTGTGAACATGCAAAAACACCTGTTCTATATACCTTGCCAAAGGTTCACAAGAGTTTACATGCTCCTCCTGGTCATCCTATTGTGTCCAGTGTAGGATCAGTATGTTCAAATATCTCTAAATACTTAGACCACATTTTGACACCATTTGTGCGATTATCTAGTTCCTATATTAAGGATACCAGTGATTTTTTTTTAAATCAAATTAAGGGACTTATATACTTTCAATGTAGCTAGCTTGTACACATAAATTACTTACACTTCTGGGATGGGAGCTGTTAAGAAAGTTTTACAACAATTCAGCTCTTTCAGTAGTTGTCAGATTTTATTTATTCTTAAGATTTTAGAGATTGTATTCATATGCAATTATTTCTTATTTAAAGATGATTATTACCTTCAGTTACAAGGAACAGCCATGGGTTCCAATGTCGCTCATATCTTCATGAACATCTTTGAGGAGAAATTTGTGTTTGAGAATTCTCTCTTCATTTTATGAGGTGCCACTTGGTGGCGCTACATAGATGATATTTTTGGTGTTTGGTTGAGCGACATTGGTTCCCTACTAGAATTTGAAGATCAGTTGAACAGTTCAACAACCCATATTAAATTCAGTTTGACACATAGCAAAGAGAGGATTGAATTCCTTGACACTAAGGTTTACAAGTCTGGCCATTTCTTTAAAACTGATTTACTTGTAAAATCAACAAATAAAAATAGTTTGTTGCATTTTGAGAGTTTTCACCCTTAGACATTAAAGAGATCATTACCCCACAGCCAACTGCTAAGGGTCAGGAGGATTGTGTCGGATGAGTCAATGGTTAAAAATAGGCTTGATGAGATGGGTGAAATAGCATCCACAAAAGGAGATAATTTGTTGGATTTTTCCAAACCTAAGGTTAAGCTTAAAACTAATCAAGATTGTTTGGTTTTTGTCACACAGTACTTTACTCTCAGCAATAAGATTAACTATATACTCAGGAAACATTGGCATATTTTGAGCACCTGTCACAATTCAGTTAAGGCATTTTAGTCTAATTTTATGCCAGCGTACAAAAGAAGTAGTAATCTGCGTGACAGAAATAGGCCTTAAGAAATTAAATGTACAAACATATATTACAGAAAAGAACGTAGGCTGCTATCCTTGCCTGGAATGTTCAAGTTACAAAAAGAAAAAAAGGGGAAGCGCCTAAAAAAAGTCAGCTATAAAATATAAGTGTTCAGAGTTACAATGTTATAATAAAATGTATATTACAAACACATATGCTAAAAATCAGTCCTAAATTTATTAAAACATGTATTATATAACAATCAAATGTAATATTAATAAACCACCGGTGGTTCCTATCAATGAAATCTAAAAACAAGCTAACCAAAGATGGCTATACTAATCATCTTATGGCTATCTAAACAAATGGGAGCTCTTAAAGATATATACACAGTTTTGAATGCCTAGTTGTTCTTATTAAAGTGCACACATTTTAAAATGTCCCTTATATTAACTAGATTTACTACTGATATTTCTGGCATGAGGCAATCTAGCCTATATGAGTGCAGAGAATGTCCCTTTAGTAATCAGTCCGATATTTATGGTTACGTAAACAGGAAAAGCTGAGCCCTGAGTTAATGGCTAATATTTAGGAAAGCTCAGTCCAATGTTAATGGCAAGTGTTGGACTGTTAGTACCTATAGTGTACTTTGCTGTTATCTGTTAAAATATTCTGGTAAAATGTAGATGCCAAAGAATGTGAGAATACATCTTTTAGTATTGATCTTTACAGCCCAGGTCTAAACCATTTGACTCACTGAAATACGAAGAAAACTTCCTCTTCACCAATCTTACCCTCTGCAGCTCCTTACCAGACTCACAGTGTTTACCTTAGTCTGTACAAACTCTGTACTTGTGAGCTCCGGTCATGTGAAAGTGGACTGGCCAATGGTGAGAACGGATTGCCGGCAAAGTCAGCAATACTATTTCTTCCCATTTTTGGCTGTCAGTTTTTTCAGTCAGAGCTCACAAGGACAGCTTATATTTTATAGCTGACTTTCATAGGCGCTCCCCTTTTTTTTTTGTATTTTAAACTTCTTAAGGACTGGGATAGACCTTTTGTAGGGGCAGCTAAGCTATAATGACAGGGTTTTTTTTTATATTTTTTGGGGTGTTCAAGTTGCAATAGTATGATCAAAGGCAGACATTTTTTTCATCCCAGGACAGGGAAAAGATTTAGTATCAGAGGTTTGTTCACATGTACCACCAGTTTTGCAATTTATATGATCAAATGCACTTGTGGGTAGTTATATTGGTAAGACAACCAGAATGGTCCGTGAGAGGATGTGTGAACACAGGTCTGATATTGAGATAAAAAAAAAAATTCAGTTGCTGAGCATTTTGTTCAGGCAGGCCATACTTTCTGCCAAATGAGATTCCAGATTATTGATCACATTGCTGTTCCTAGTTGGGGAGGAGATAGAAAATGATATCTGAAACAAGAGGAGGCATTCTGGATTAATAAATTAGAACCCTGTAGTTCTATGGGTATAAACAGGGAATTTGATTTATCAATTTACCTATAATTAATTATTAACTATAGGTTTCTAATATCTTGTTTTCCCAATGAGTTGATTCTGGAATGTATTCTGTATCCTTTAGGTATTTTTTGTATTTTATTTTTTGTAAATTATGTATATAATTATACATTTTGGAATTATGTGTGTTATTAAATGTATTGCCACTAGATGGTGCAATACTCCATCAACCCATTTCATTGTATTGCATTGTTTAACTGTTGTGATTAGGAAGGGTTATTTAAGGGGTGGAGCTTTGTATACCTGCCCCTTTCTAAGGGTGCTTTTTTGCACTATGTGTATTGACATGACTAAGGACTAGAGGTCCGAAACGTTGTCTCTCTTGACTTTGGTGTCCCAATAAACTTGCAACTTTTTGACATTTGGTGAGTGCTGCTATTCTAGACTGTATCTTCCTGCATGTCATCTCAGCATCTAAAGACTTCCAAAACTGAGCTCCAAGTCTTCCCTATTTCATTCACTATCCTAATTCTAAAAATTCTGATTATTGTTGACAACACCATCATGTCATTCACTCATGTCTACTACATTTGAATAAAAACTTCTTAAATTAAATCCTTGGCTAAACATACAATTATCTTCTTAAAAAAACACAACATACCTGAAGACTTCATAAAAAACACATCTGTTTAGAGATGCATAAAGTCAACAGTCAACAAAATCATATTTTGTTAATTAATATATACATTTTCCCCATTTACATCCTTTAATATAAAACCTCATGAGCCCTCCTGTCCTGTAAACCCTGGTGCATAATATTGCATACAACAAATGGTAACCCATGGGCAGTGCCTTCTATTACTTATTCAAAAGTCTTTTTCAAATATTATTTGAATACTCTGTAATCATTTAACTATTGCCATAGCATTGCAGATATATGACTGTTTTTTTTTTTACTATAATTTTAATAATACTAGAAAAAGCATAAAACTATTTAAATATGTATGGGTGTGGATATAACTGAAATTTCATAAATTTAAGAAAGGCTTGTTAATTAAACGGATAGTCTAGTCAAAACTAAACTTTCATGATTCAGATAGATCATGCAATGTTAAGCAACTTTCTAATTTACTCCTATTATCAATTTTTCTTCATTCTCTTGGGATCTTTATTTGAAAAAGCAAGAATGTAAGCTTAGAAGCCAGACATTTTTTGGTTCAGCACCTTGGTAGTGCTTACTGATTGGTGTCTACATTTCTTGCAAGAGTCTTGACTTTTTAAGTGCCTACAAATAATATAAATGTTACTTATTTATGACTTTTAACATATTTATCTTTACAGAAATTAAATAAGTACCATTGATGGAATTTATGAGTATGACTCAGATGCTGAATGACAAACCCCATTTATCCTTGTATTTTTGTAGCATACTTTTTAACGTTTTGTATTTATCAAAATCATGTAAAGAAAATAAATAATATTATGCAGTTGGATGAAACCTAAATGCCATTTGATGTAAAATAAAACTTTTTGAAGAGTTAGAATGGAAATAAAAAACATAAAAATTTGGCAAGATGTTCAGATCTTTGATTTTAGCTAAAACATCTATATTTGTAACTTTTTAAAATCTCAGTGTTTTTTTTTTTTAAATTATGAAGACTGATCTCTGTAACTTGGTGCCAATATAATATTTTTTTAACATTTATGTTTGTAAAAATTATAAAATATTTGCCTTTATTATTGGTGAGCTGAAAACAAGAAATTAAACTTTAATGAAAAAGGAATACTTTATACATATAGATAATCTTGTTTTTGTCTTTCTCACTGCGTGCAGATAAACCTAAAGGACTTGCAGGTGAACAAACTGTCTACGTATCTGTTGGAAAACCAGCCAGAATTCCTTGCTCCTACCCTTGTAGGTACACCTCATATGAGAAGTATTGGTGTAAATGGAACAATTACGGTTGTGTGCCTGTAACCTTTGTAGATGCAGACCAGATTGGGCTGAGCGTGTCCTGTGAAACCAGGGAATTGGTTCTTAACTTCAGTGCCGTTACCCAGAAGGATGAAGGGTGGTACTGGTGTGGGGTAAAAAAAGATGGGAAATATGGAGAGACGCTCCCGGTTCACCTGATTATTGGAGAGGCAGAAAAGGACGGTGAGTGTAACAATGATGTTCAAAATACAAAACACAGTTACAGGCAACACAAGGAGTCATAAACTAATTCTTTAAAACATATCAAGGCAAGTACATTTTTAATTAAAGAATAAAGAAGTCTTGAAGTAATATCTGCAATATGGTACTTTAACCTCTATTTTGCATCTATTAGTCAATAATTTTGTAAACATAGCACATTAAGTTCCAGATCACAAGTGGAGACAGCGCAAGTGAGCTATCAATATTACTGGCCTGCACTTTAAATAGCACACAATCTGGTATTAAAAGTTAATGGTTAAAAATAATTACCAGAGAATGTTTAGCATGGCCAACATCTATTTAGCGCTCCCTATACTTTCAATTGTTATCACTACCACACTTATCATTTTTCTTGTTACAAGTTGTAAGCTATGTGTTGTGCTTGACTGGAGACCTGAAGCAAAGTGTAGGGCTAGAATAAAAGTGCACAAGTAAAACATATTTAAATAAAGTATTACACTTATTTTTATATATATATATAAATATATATTTTGGTTTGAGAAAGGACTATGCCTATGTCTGTTTGCTTTGGGATAAATCCACAGAAGTTTACTTGGAGTGCTGTAGCCTTTTTTTCATTTTAATATATATATATATATAAAAGAATCCAAAGAGAGCACTCGCCGTGATTCAAACACTGTTTTAATCCATCAGGTAAACGTTTTCTGGGAGTAACCCCCTCATCAGACAGGTGAACAAAACAATAACCTGTCTGATGACGGGGTTACTCCCCGAAAACGTTTACCTGATGGATTAAAACACTGTTTGAATCACGGCGAGTCCTCTCTTTGGATTCTTTTGTATACTACACAGTGGGAAGCACCTCGGCTTGGCATTGAGGAACAGTGAGTGCTGGCTTATTGCGGACTTTGTAACTCACTATATATATATATATATATATATATATATATATATTAAGCTGTGTATACAGCATTGCTATGGCGTAAAGGAAAGTCTGCCTAACAAGCAGGCTTGAAGTAAAAAAGGGAGTCATTGTGAACCTCATTTGCATATCTTACCCAGAATCCTTTGCTGCATTGGAATCAATGTATTCAAAGGTTTTCTGTGAGAAATCTGGTTTGTCTAGATTTGTTAAGGAATTACACAATGAGTTATTTTCACTATATTTTGTGCTTAGTGGAGGATTTTAAACTCACTTTTTGCCTCCCCAGAATTTTAAATATATATATATATATATATTTCTTTCATGTAATTAGCAAGAGTCCATGAGCTAGTGACGTATGGGATATACATTCCTACCAGGAGGGGCAAAGTTTCCCAAACCTTAAAATGCCTATAAATACACCCCTCACCACACCCACAATTCAGTTTTACAAACTTTGCCTCCCGTGGAGGTGGTGAAGTAAGTTTGTGCTAGATTCAATTATTTCCTTCAGTTGCTATATATGCATGGAAATTTAGGTCTTATGGCTGCAGCATTGGATTTAATTCCCTTTGTTCATTTTCATAGAAAACCTTTCCAGTTTTTTATGCTGAATAATGGTGCAGGGATTCTAGGATTTCACTTTTTAAATCTTCGAATTCTATGTTTATCTATCTTTGATTCGGTGGTTAAGATCACCATCATTTAGTTCTACAGGTCTCTTCGATTCTTTCAACCTGGACCATGATCTCTATAGATGCGAGTCTTTTAGGTTGGGAGGCTGTCTGAGGTTCTCTGTCAGCCAAGGGGTTTGGAGATCTCAGGAGGCGAGATTACCATTTGATATTTTGGAACTCCCAGAGTTCTTCAGTTGGTTTCTTTTGAAGAAGAGACGTTTATTGTTTTTTTCAGACATTATCACATCTGTGGTGTATGTCAATCATCAGGGTGTGACTATCAGTCTTTAGACTGTGACAAAAGTATATTGGATATTTGCTTGGGCTAAATCCAGCTCCTATCTAAATTCTGGGGTCCTTTTCCCAGGTATAGACGTTTGGGAAGCGGATTATCTCTCTTAATCAAGATTTACATCCGGGAGAATGGTCTTTACCCAGATATGTTTTTCAATTTTTCAGATGTGAGGGCTTCCAGAAATAGATCTGTTGGCCTCTCGTCTTATCAAGGAACTTCCCAGGGGCCTATTTCAGGTCCGGGGATCCTCAGGCGGAAGTAGCGTATGCATTGACACTTCCTTGGAATTATCATTCTGTCTATATCTTCCGCCTCTAGTTCTTCCATAATTCTAATGGAGCGTTCGTTTGTACTGCTGGTGGTTCCAGCATGGCCTCACAGGTTTTGGTATGCTGATCTCATTCGGATGGCCAGTTGCCAACCTTGGACATTTCCGTTAAGACCAGATCTTCTATCTCAAGGCCCATTTTTCCATCAGGATCTCAAATCATTTAATTTGAAAGTATGGAGATTGGACGTTTGATTCTTAGTCATAGAGGTTTCTCTGACTCAGTGATTAATACTATGTTACAGGTTTATAAATCTGTCTCTAGAAAGATTTATTATCGAGTTTGGAAGACTTACATTTCTTGGTGTTCTTCTCATAAATTCTTTTGGCATTCTTTTAGAATTCCTAGAATTTTACAATTTTTCAGGTTGGTTTAGATAAGGTTTTGTCTGCAAGTTCTTTGAAAGGACAAATCTCTACTCTTTCTGTTCTTTTTCACAGAAAGATTGCTATTCATTCTGATATTCATTGTTTTGTACAGGCTTTGGTTTGTATCAAGCCTGTCATTAAGTCAATATCTCCTCCTTGGAGTCTCAATTTGGTACTGAGGGCTTTACAGGCTCCTCCGTTTGAACCTTTGCGTTCTCTGGACACTAAAATTACTTTCTTGGAAAGTATTGTTCCTTTTGGTTATCTCTTCTGCTAGAAGAGTTTCTGAGTTTTCTGCTCTTTTCTGTGGATCTCCTTTTCTGATTTTTCATCAGGGTAAGGCAGTGTTCCTTCCTGTTATTCATTATTTTGTTCAGGCTTTGGTTCTTATCAAACCTGTCATTAAGCCAATTTCTCCTCCTTGAAGTTTTAATTTGGTTCTAAAGGCTTTACAGGCTCTTCTATTTGAGCATATGTTTTCTCTAGACATTATTACTTTCATGGAAAGTATTGTTCTTTTTAGACATCTCTTCAGCTAGAACAATTTTTGAATTATCTGTTCTTTCTTGTGAGTCTCCTTTTTCTGATTTTTTCATCAGGATTAGGTGGTTTTTGCTATCCTCATTTCAATTCTTACCTAAAGTTGTGATTTAAATCAACATTAGGGAGGAATTATTGTCTTTTCCTAAGACTTCTTTGGTAAGATTCTTACATTCTTTGGATATGGTAAGAGTTTTGAAATCTTATGTTGAAGCTATTCAGATTTCAGATAGTCTTCTAGTCTATTTGTTATCTTTTCTGGTGTTAGGAAGGTCAAAAGGCTTCTGCCATTTATTTGTCATCTTGCTTAAACTTTTGATTCATCATGCTTATTTGGAGTCGGGTGGATTCCCGCCTCGGAGGATTACGGCTCATTCTACTAGGTAAGTTTCTGCTTCCTGGGCTTTTTAAGAATGAAGCTTCTGTTGATCAGATTTGCAAAGCAATGACTTGGTCTTCTTTGCATACTTTTACTATGTTCTACCATTTTGATGTTTTCTCTTCTTTAGAAGCAGTTTTGGTAGAATGGTACTTCAGGCAGCTGTTTCAGTTTGATTCTTCTACTTATATTTTCAGTTTTTTTCATTATAAAAATTGAAACTTTTTTGATTTGGGTAGTGGATTAATTTTTCAGCGGAATTGGCTGTCTTTATTTTATCCCTCCCTCTCTAGTGACTCTTGCGTGGAAGTTCCACATCTTGGGTATTTATTATCCCATACGTCACTAGCTCATGGACTCTTGCTAATTACATGAAAGAAAACATAATTTATGTAAGAACTTGCCTGATAAATTCATTTCTTTCATATTAGCAAGAGTCCATGAGGCCCACCCTTTTTGTGGTGGTTATGATTTTTGGTATAAAGCACAATTATTCCAATTCCTTATTTTTTGATGCTTTCGCTCCTTTCTTATCACCCCACTTCTTGGCTATTCGTTAAACTGAATTGTGGGTGTGGTGAGGGGTGTATTTATAGGCATTTTAAGGTTTGGGAAACTTTGCCCCTCCTGGTAGGAATGTATATCCCATACGTCACTAGCTCATGGACTCTTGCTAATATGAAAGAAATGAATTTATCAGGTAAGTTCTTACATAAATTATGATATATATATATATATATATATATATATATATATATATATATATATATATATATACATACAGTCATGACCAAAAATATTGGCACCCCTGCATTTCTGTCCGATAATGCACAACTTTGCCCAGAAAATTGTTGCAATTACAAATATTTAGGCATTCTCATGTGTATTTATTTTGTTAGTATTGATGTGAGACAAAAAAGTGGAGAAAAAAAAGCCAAATCTGACACATTCCACGCAAAACTCCAAAAATGGACTGGACAAAATTATTGTCACCTTCTCAAAATTGTAAGAAATAATTGCATTCCAAGTTTGTGATGCTCCTGTAATTTGTAATTAAACTCACCTGTATCAATTAATAGGTGCTGACAATATAGAAATCACACCGGCAACCAGTTAAAATGGTGAAAAATAGACTCAACCTTTCTGTTGTGTGTCTCTATGTGCCACACTGAGCATAGAGAAGAGAGAGAGAGCAGCAAAGAATTGTCTGAGGATTTCAGAAAAAAATTGTGGAAAAGTATGGACAATCTCAAGGTTACAAGTCCATCTCCAGAGATCTTAATGTTCCTGTGTCCACTGTATGCAACATTGTCAAGAAATTTACAGCCCCTGGCATTGTAGATAATCTCCCTGGATGTGGACAAAAGAGAAAAATGTATCAAAGATTGCAACAAAGGATTGTTCGAATGGTGGATAAAGAACCTCAATCAATTTCCAGACAAATTCAAGCTGACCTTCAGGCACAGGGTACAAATGTGTCAGCTCGCACTATACGGCGCCATCTGAATGAAAAGGGACGCTATAGGAGAAGAACCAGAAGGACCCTACTGCTTACACAGAAACATAAAAAAACCAGATTGGAGTTTGCCAAAACTTATCTGAGGAAGCCAAAATCCTTTTGGGAGAATGGGCTCTGGACAGACAAAACAAAATTACAGCTTTTTGGTAAAGCCCATCATTCTACTGTTTTCAAAAAAAGAAATTAGGTTTTTAAAGAAAAGAATACAGTCCCTACAGTCAAACATGGTGGAGGTTCACTGATGTTTTGAGGTTGCTTTGCTGCTTCAGGCACTGGATGTCTTGACTGTGTACATGGCATAATTAAATCTGAAGACTACCAAAGAATTCGGGGTGCAATGTAGGGCCCAGTGTCAGAAAGTTAGGTCTCCGTCAGAGGTCATGGGTCTTACAGCAGGACAATGACCCAAAGCGCACATCAAAAAGCACCCAGAGATGGTTTAAGACAAAGCGCTGGAGAGTACTGAACTAGCCAGCAATTAATCCAGATCTCAATCCCATAGAGAACCCGTGGAGAGATCTCAAAACATAGTGGAGGTTCACTGATGTTTTTAGGTTGCTTTGCTGCTTCAGGCACTGGATGTCTTGACTGTGTGCATGGCATAATGAAATCTGAAGACTACCAAAGAATTATGTGGTGCAATGTAGGGCCCAGTGTCAGTAAGTTAGGTCTCCGTCAGAGGTCATGGGTCTTACAGCAGGACATTGACCCAAAGCACACGTCAAAAAGCACCCAGAGATGGTTTAAGACAAAGCACTGGAGAGTACTGAACTTGCCAGCAATGAATCCAGATCTCAATCCCATAGAGCACCTGTGGAGAGATCTCATAACAGCAGTTGGGCAAAGGAACCCTTCCAATCTGAGAGACCAGTTGGAGCAGTTGGTGAAAGAAGAGCGCCCGTCTGCGCCCCGACCGCACCCAATGCCATGAACCTTGGCTCCAGAAACTGCCACTACTACAAAGCCAGCACCCTTCACATGCTCAACACTGGTAGATCGTCTGCCTGCCACCACGCATCCCTGACCAACACCTTCGAACCTTTTACCTGCCTCAACTGCTCCTTCCCTCCGGACCACAACCCAACCAACTAACCCACCCAAAATCAGCTGCAATTACCTCAACTGCATCCTCCTCAATACCCACTCCATCCACAAGCATGGCCTCGAAATCAGGAACCTGCTAGACTCCACCTCCCCAAACGCTGCCTTCCTCACCGAGACCTGGCTTAACCCCACATCAGCATTGGACATCGCCACTGCAATACCCGTGATCTGCCACAAAGACCGCAGCAACCAGATCCGATGACCACTCACCAGGCCTAGAACACTACACTTCAAGATCCAGGTCAACCCCAACACCACCCTCTATGGCACCCTCATCTACAGACCTCCCAGACCTCATCCCACCTTCTGTGACTCCATCATCGACCACATTGCACCCCATGCCCTTGCCTCAATGGACTACATCCTCCTTGGTGACCTCAACTTCCATCTTGATAACCCCAACGATCACAACACCTCCACCCTCCTGGAAAACCTCAGAATCATTGGACTGAAGCAACTCGTAAACTACCCAACCCACGCAGCCGGCCACACCCTCGACCCGATCTTCTCCCCAGGCAACCACATCTCAGTCAATAACATCACCAAACTCCTCTGGACTGACCACCACTGCATACACTTCTCCTTCAACAAACCCACCACCCACCTCTGACAGTACCACCCATCCTGCAGAAACTGGAACAACATCACCCAAGACCAACTACACTGCAATCCTCCCCACCTACCTCCACAGATGCCAACTCCTCGCAGACCCGCAACCTCAACCTCTGGATTACAGACTGCTCCAACACCCTCACCCCCTCAAAAAACTGTCCAGCCGCCAAACCACCAACAAGGCTAGCTGGTTCACCCCAGCCCTTCAGGACTCCAAATGCCACTGCAGACAATTGGAAAGAACCTGGAGATCCAGCAAGACCTTTCTGGAAAAAGCTGCCATTAAGGAAGCAATCACCACCCACCACCACCACATAAAAACCACCAAAAAAAAACAGCCATCCAAGACAGAATCAACTCTAACGCTCACAACAGCAAGGAGTTGTTCTCAGTCATCAAGGAATTCTCTAAACCCAACAGTGACACCACCAACATCCCACCCTCCCAGGACCTCTGCAATACCCTCGCTGCAAACTTCCACCGCAAGATCCTCAACATCTATGACAGTTTCACACCTCATAACTCAACCTCCACTACCCAATCCCCTACACCCAATGACTCCCCTCCCAAATTTGCCCCCCACACCACACACAGCCTATCTGGAGCCCCCTCACCACAGAGGATACCCTCAGAATCAAGAAATCCATCCACTCTGGCGCACCCTTAGACCCATGCACCCATGACATATTCAACAAAGCAAGTGACACCATCGCCCCTGAACTCCGCCGCACCATCAACTGCTCCATCAAAACCGGCACCTTCCCGGATGTCTGGAAAAACTACCGCCCCATCTCTCTACTCCCCTTCCCGGCCAAAGTCATAGAGAAATCCATCAACTTGCAACTTATTAACCAAATTGAGGCCAACCACACCCTGGACCACTCCCAATCCGGTTTCAGAAGCAACTACAGCACCGAGACTGCCCTCCTTGCCGCCACAGATGACATCCGCGGCATGCTCGACCGAGGAGAAACCGCCGCCCTCATCCTCCTAGACCTCTCAGCAGCCTTTGATACTGTCGACCACAACGCCCTCCGCACCCGCCTACACGACGTCGGCATACACAGCAAAGCCCTGGAATGGATCACCTCCTTCCTCACGGGCAGGACCCAGAAAGTCAGACTCCCACCCTTCTCCTCCAAACCCACACTAGTTAACTGTGGGGTACCGCAAGGCTCTTCGCTGAGCCCCACCCTCTTCAAAATCTACATGGCCCCTCTCGCAGCCATCGTCCGACGTCACAACCTCAACATCGTCTCCATGCCGACGACACCCAGTTAATCATCTCACTCACCCAAGATCCCACCACCACCAAAAAGAATGTCCTCGAAGGCCTGACAGCAGTCGCCGCCTGGATGAGTGACAACCAGCTCAAACTGAACACAGATAAAACTGAAGTCCTCCTCCTCGGACCCAATAAATCCGCATGGGATGACTCCTGGTGGCCCACAGCCCTCGGTCACCCTCCAACCCCAACCAACCAACCACACTCAAAATCTAGACTTCATCCTGGACTCCTCACTCTCCATGAACTGACAAATCAATGCCATCACCTCAACATGCTTCCACATCCTCCACCTGACATTTGTAATTGCAACAATTTTCTGGGCAAAGTGGAGCATTATCTGACAGAAATGCAGGGTGCCAATATTTTTGGCCATGACTGTATATATATATATATATATATATGTGTGTGTGTGTATGTATATATGTGCATGTATGTATGCACACACAAATGTACACATACATAAACATATATACATACAATTCCCCTCACACACACATATATATATATATATATATATATATATATATATGTATATATAATTATAAATATATATATATATATATATATATACCTTTGAGCCATTCCCAGTACAACACCTAGTAATATACCATATAGTTTTAAATCAGGGGGCCTGATGATCTAAATCTCTCCATTGTGGCGAGATCATCTAAAACGTCTTGTCAGTGTGGCAAAGTCCCTTAAGTAATTTTAGAAAGGCATATTGTAGCCTGATATGTGCTTGATTACAAGTAGCAAATTAAAGATTGTGTGAGATATAGCAATATCACACCTGCATTTACTTGCACGCTTATTACAAGTTGAACTTAAACGTGTTCGCTCAAGGGCAATTGAAGTGAAGTCGGGCTAGCGTGACTGAAGACCTCATGTAAAGGCCAAGACTTAAAAAAAAAAAAAAAAATAGGTGCACCAAACAGAAAATAAATACATTAAAATAAATAGTTACTCTCATATATACATATATAAAGTGATCTAATGGACTTTGAACTTAGCATGATAGTAGGTGCAAGATGTGCACGACAAAGTGTATATGAAACAACAGTACCACAGTTTCAAGTGTGTATCATAAATGGTGCAATGATCAAAAACATCCAGTCAGCGGCAGTCCTGTGGATGAAAAATTCTTGTTGATGAGAGAGGTCAGAGGAGGATGGCTAGACTTGTGCAAGCAAACAGTCAGGCCACAATTTTGTGAATCGCATCAGAATTCCCTCTTGGTGTGTAGAATTTTTTTTGCAACGCACCTCTAGGCGCACCTTGTCACGGATGGGACACAACAGCCGGCGGCTACATTGGGTGCCGTTGTTATCAGAGAAGAACAAGAGCACACGCCTTCTGTGGGCACAACAATACCAGCACTGTACCATCGAAGACTGGAAATAGGTCACTTGGTCTGACGAGTTGTAGTTCCTGGTGTGTGATGTTGATGGCAGGCTCCAAATTTGACGAAAACAGCATGAATACATGGACCCGTCATGTCTGATGAAAATTGTGCAAGGTGGTGGGCGGTGTTATGGTGTGGGGAATATTTTCCTGGCACACGTTGGGTTCATTGATACCCCTAGATTCACGTCTGAATACCACTGTGTATGTAAACATTGTTGCTGATTAAGTGCATCATTTCATGTTAACAGTTTATCTTCAGGCAGATGGTTACTTCCAGCAGGATAATGTGCTGGTGCACAAAGCCCGCATCACTATGCGATGGTTCCTGGAACATGACAATGACTTTTGTTTGCTGCAGTGGCCCGCTCAGTCCCTGGATCTCAATCCTATTGAACATTTTTGGGATGAGTTGGAAAATGCTATTTACTGTGGACCTACACCTGTTGAATCTCCAGGAGTTGCGTGACACACTCATGTCTGCATGGTACACAATACCACCACAACGTTTTCAGCATCTTGTTTAATCCATGCCTAGACAAATTAAGGCTGTTTTGAAGGCTAAAGGAGGCTCAACACGCTACTAGGTAGCTGTGCCTAATAAAGTGGTCGCATGGGATATACACTTTGGAGCCCTTTCCATTTAAATACCTTTAAACACAAAAAAATCTTTTTTATTCAATTGTATTATTTCATAATTTGTATTAATGTGTATATACTGTAAATATATTTACATTCCAATGTTCTTCAATGTATTTTTAAATAGATATTCCTATATATATATATATATATATATATATATATATATATATATATATATATATATATATATATGTATATAAAAATAACATTTTCTTCTATGTGAAGAACATTGGCATATAAAATATGCATAACACACTTCGGGTTTCGCGCTGTAGGTCTAATTAGATTTTGGGTTAGCACACATGAAGAATTAGTTATATTAAGGCATGTTATGTAAATTTTAAATATTGAAAAATATTAACAATAATTATTGATAATTATAGTTAAAATATATATATATATTCAAATTATTTTTTTGAATTTGTTAGAACTTCTATAATAACTATTTACATTAATTATTAACATCTTTCAATATTTTGTATTTAATTAATACATAACACACCTTACCACTTGTAAATCTAGCCCTATATAGCGTTGCATTAAAATGCTCAACCCCCCCCCAACAAAAAAAAAAAAAAACTCAAAGATTTTGTGTGATTTCAATCTATGTTGGTGAGTTTTTGACCATCATGTCCAGATATAGAAAGAGAGATTTAAAGTGAAGGTCAATTTTCATGTGAAAGTGCCAGATTTTTAAAAAAACTATTAAAAACAGGGGCACTTTCATTCATGAAAATTGACATAGCACCGTATTTTAAGAATACTTACCTTGTTCTTCTGAAACGCCGGATCGCCATTCTGAAACAATGCTCCGCCTGCTTCTTCCTGGTTTACTTACCCAGCAATGACGAAACCGGCTTCCTCCAATCACGGCGTTGCCTCAGGCAATGATTACCCCGGGGTGAAGCCCTGATTGGAGGATGCCTGAATCGTCATTGCTTACGTATGAAGAGGCTTGCGACGGGCTGGTGAAGCACTGGAGCGGCTTCAAGAAGAAAAGGTAAGTATATTTTAAAAAAACGGCTGAAATGTCAATTTTCATGAATGAAAGTGCCCTTGTTTTTAATAGTTTTTTTAAAAACCGGGCACTTTCACATGAAAATTGACCTTCACTTTAAAAAAATAAATGAATAAATAAAATTTTTTTAACAAAGAATATATATATATATATATATATATATATCCACTTAGTTGTTTATGCCCATCGTCAGACAACCACCTGTGTGCAATATTGGAATACCATAGGAAAAACAAAAACATGCACTGTCAGGATTTTCAATGCAAAAAGGGTCAAAATTTTATTAATAATAATACATTTTGACCCTTTTTGCATTGAAAATCCTGAGAGTGCATGTTTTTGTTTTTCATGTATATATATATATATATATATATATATATATATATATATATATATATATATATATAAACAGCATGATTTTCCTCAGACCTCTGAGGAAGGGGATACATTATCCCCAAAACGTTACACGGTCACTGTAAATTTGCTTTTGGAAAATCCAGCGAGTACAACGCTTTTTTGTATGCTGTTTATGACTATTCACTAGCACCCTGGTAGTTGACGTTTAAGTGAGAGTGCACTTCTCTGCTACACTATATATATATATATATATATATATATATCAAGAAAAACGAATCCTCCCTCTAATTTCAGCCACCTGGGTGCAAATAAAGCAGATAATACTCTCCCAAAAATAGTGCACTCTCAGGATTTTTCAAAAGCATGGTCAACTTTATTGCATGACATTTCAGGGAGCTCAAGTCCTTTTCATCAGATCAGAAAAAAGTGAACATATGTGGTATACAATCCCACACTATATAGTGACAACCTAACAAACACATACCTCTCAAATCACACAAATTGTGCCAAACAGTGATTGGAACGCATCCCTGCATTCAACCAAGCCCCAACCGGAAGTGCACGGAATATCCACATCCGGTTTCGCCGGGCTATTAAATATTCATAATACATAACAAATTAATGCCTCCATCATTTCGCCTGTATTGGGCATGCACACACTACCTTTTGTGAAAGCAAATAATATATGTGGACGTACATTAACAAAAAATACATCAATATCAAAAAACGGCAAAAAGGGAAGTTGTCATAATTCCACTTACAGTTCTGCTGAAGGTGCAAATGATGTGTTATCAAATACAACAAGGTAGGAAAAATCTGATTGGCTGATTCAATCAGCTAATCAGATTGAAGTTCAATCTGATTGGCTGATCCGATCAGCCAATCGGATAGAACTTCAATCTGATTGGCTGATTGAATCAGCCAATCAGATTTTTCCTACCTTAATTCCGATTGGCTGATAGAATCCTAGCAGCCAATCGGAATTCGAGGGATGCCATCTTGGATGACGTCATTTAAAGGAACCGTCATTCGTTGTTAGTCCTTTGGCCAGGAAGGATGCTCCGCGCCAGAGGTCTTGAAGATGGAGCTGCTCCTCGTCGGATGGATGAAGATAGAAGATGCCGCTTGGATGAAGATGTCTGCCGGTCCGGATGTCCTCTTCTGCCCAGATAGGATGAAGACTTCTGCCGGTCTGGATGTCCTCTTATGCCCCATCGGATGAAGACTTCGGCCCGGCTGGGTGAAGACGACTCAAGGTAGGGAGATCTTCAAGGGGTAAGTGTTAGGTTTTTTTAAGCGGGGTTTGGGTGGGTTAGAGTAGGGGTATGTGGGTGGTGGGTTTTAATGTTGGGGGGGTTGTATTTTTTATACAGGTAAAAGAGCTGATTACTTTGGGGCAATGCCCCGCAAAAAGCCCTTTTAAGGGCTGGTAAAAGAGCTGATTACTTTGTAATGTAGAATAGGGTAGGGACTTTTATTATTTAGTTTTTTTTAATTTTATTAGGGGGCTTAGATTAGGTGTAATTAGTTTAAAATTCTTGTAATTATTTTTAATTTCAGTAATTTAGTGTTTTTTTTTTGTAATTTAGTTTAGTTTATTTAATTGTATTTAATTGTAGGTATTTGTAGGTAATTTATTTAATTAATTTAATGATAATGTAGTGTTAGGTGTAATTGTAACTTAGGTTAGGATTTATTTTACAGGTAATTTTGTATTTATTTTAGCTAGGTAGTTATTAAATAGTTAATAACTATTTAATAACTATTGTACCTAGTTAAAATAAATACAAAGTTACCTGTAAAATAAAAATATATCCTAAAATAGCTACAATGTAATTATTAATTAAATTGTAGCTATCTTAGGGTTTATTTTACAGGTAAGTATTTAGTTTTAAATAGGAATAATTTATTTAATTATATTGTAGTGTTAGGTGTAATTGTAACTTAGGTTAGTTTTTATTTTACAGGTAAATTTGTCTTTATTTTAACTAGGTAGCTATTAAATAGTTAATAATTATTTAATAGCTATTGTACCTAGTTAAAATAAATACAAACTTGCCTGTAAAATAAATATATATCCTAAAATAGCTACAATGTAACTATTAGTTATATTGTAGCTATATTAGGGTTTATTTTATAGGTAAGTATTTAGTTTTAAATAGGATTAATTTAGTTAATAAGAGTAATATTATTTAGATTTATTTAATTAATATTTAAGTTAGGGGGGTGTTAGGGTTAGTGTTAGACTTAGGTTTAGGGGTTAATAATTTAATTATAGTGGTGGCGGTGTAGTGGAGGCAGGATAGGGGTTAATAAATGTATTATAGGTGGCAGCGGTATAGGGGGGGCAGGATAGGGGTTAATAGGTATTATGTAGGTGGCGGCGGGGTCCGGGAGCGGCGGTTTAGGGGTTAACATATTTATTATAGTTGCGGCGGGGTCCGGGAGCGGCAGTTTGGGGGGTAATAACTTTATTTAGTTGCAGCAGGGTAGGGGGGCAGATTAGGGGTGTTTAGACTTGGGGTACATGTTAGGGTGTTAGGTGTAGACATTTCCCATAGGAATCAATGGGATTGAAATCCAGGTACGCTGGCCCGGAATAGTGGCGAGCGCACCTGGTAGTAGTTTAATAACTACCAAAAGTAGTCAGATTGTGCCGAACTTGCGTTCGGAACATCTGTAGTGATGTTAGCATCGATCTGTGTCAGACTGAGTCCGGCGGATTGAAGCTTACGTCACTAGATTCTACTTTTGACGGGCAGTAGGGCTTGATAACTAAGGCGAATCAGCCTCGCCACAAATACGCTGCGGAATTCCAGCGTATTTGCGGTTGACGGCTTGATAACTAGAGGCCATAGAATGAATTTCAACTGATCGAATATTTCATATATAATGACATAATGTTCCTTCAGAAACGTCCATTTGAGAGGGGGAAAATAGAGCCACCCTCTTATATCCCCTTCTGTATGATGGCATACCTCCCAGATTTCATCAATATTGGTATCATCTGTTATGCGGGTGACATTAAATCATAGATATTGTGGGCACTACCGAGTTCCCCACCAGCGGATACCCTACACCGGATCAGGGTCCTCATATGATAACCCTAGTGAACAGACAGCATCCCAAGATGCTGCCGGCCCACTACTATAATATCACACCACTCTACATATCCACACCCCAGGTATGTGTCAGATCATATTAACCCCTTGATCTGGTACAGAGTTCAATCCTCCTGGGAAGATAGTCCTCAACCTGTAAATCCACTGGGCTTCTCTAGAGAGTAGGAGTTTATCCCGGTCTCCTCCCCGGTCCAGCTCGGTACATGGTCAATCAGAGTATATCTGATTGATGCTACTGAATGTCTCTGCTCTGCACAGTGCCATGCCACTGGTTGATCTGATGAGCCCTTCAGCAATGCCTGGCGTATAGCCAGCCTATGATTAGCCATCCGCTCTCTCAGGGTACCCTTTGTTTTACCAACATAAAACTTGGAGCATGGACACACCAGTAGATAGACCACATGTGTGGTGGTACAAGTGATCGAGTTTCTGATAGTATACATTGTGTTAGTGTGGGGATGATGGAATTTCTTTGTTGAAATAAGACCATTACATGTCATGCAGCCCACACAACTGTAACTACCCTTGATGTTTATCTTTTGCTTCTTCTGATAGCATTGTTTGGGGTCCGTACGTACCAACAGGTCATTAAGATTAGTGCTCCTCCTAAACCCCACCATGATGAGAGGATCGGCCAATGTCTTCTTAGGATTTTACCTGTGTTAATGGTACAAGGGGTAAACGTGGTAACCATAATCATCCTATTGTGCTCTTGGTTCTCTTTGCATTTATTTATCAGTTCATCTTGCGTGGATAGTTGTACTGTATCAAGAATGTGTCCAACCGTTATCGGTTTATATCCTCTTTGAAGAAACTTACTCCTAGTTTCCTCCAAATGGGAGACCCCCCGACTGTGCTGTGTGTTATTACGGATGGTTCTGACCATTTGTGGCTTGATTATACCCTTAAACAATCATCCACAATCATTCACCTAAAATTGTTTATCTTCCCAGGA
The DNA here is from genome assembly GCF_027579735.1 of Bombina bombina. Lineage (NCBI taxonomy): Eukaryota > Metazoa > Chordata > Amphibia > Anura > Bombinatoridae > Bombina > Bombina bombina. The sequence continues at coordinate 407,083,814 of NC_069501.1, forward strand.
GGATTGAACTCTGTACCGAATTTCAAGGGGTTAATATGATCTGACACATACCTGGGGTGCGAATATGTAGAATGGTGCGATATGATAGTAGTGGGCCGGGAGCATCTTGGGTTGCGGTCTGTTCACTAGGGTTATCATATGAGGACCCTGATCCGGTGGAGGGTATGAGCTGTTGGGGAACTCGGTAGTGCCCACAATATCTATGATATTATATCACCTGCATAACAGAGGATACCAATATTGCTGAAATCTGAGAGGTATGCCATCATACAGAAGGGTATATAAGAGAGTGGCTCTATTTTTTCCCTCTCAAATGGACGTTTCTGAAGGAACATTATGTCATTATATATGAAATATTCCATCAGTTGAAATTCATGTATTCTATGTGCCTTTTAAACATAGGAATTTATTTCAATAGAGGAGATATAGTGCTCTCTGTACATTTTTATTTTCTTTATTCTGTATCCTTTAATGGATAATGGATAGCCACACAACTTAAAGTTGATACTCAACATTGCAATACATTGTATGCAAAATACGTTATGGGGATCCTGAATTGGGGTTCCTAAACATATGGATGAAATGCCAACAAGCTGCATTTATGGGCCTCTAGTTATCAAGCTCCATACGTACCTGCCATCGCCGGCCCCAATAGGCCCGCCTAAGCTCACCTCACATCGCCGCCGCGGACCTGAATGTGCTCGCCAAAGTTATTAAAAAAGCTGTCCAAAAGCCGCGCACCAAGTACGGGGCGATGAGCAGCGGACTGTGATAGTTATCACACATCGATCTCGCTGCTCTTCGGCTTTTCTACAGCTTTATTAACCCCTTAAGGACCAGCGACGTACCCTGTATGTCACTGGCCTTTTTTTGGGACTTGATTGTTTTATAGCGCGGTCTTGCCACCAGCGTTGAGACTGCTCTATTCCACAAAGCCTGCTGGAGGGAGTGCATTAATAGCGTGTTCTTGCTAGACTTGTGCTATTATGTCCTGAAAAAACCCTTAACGACCAGTGACATACAGGGTACATTGTAGTCATTAAGGGGTTAATACCCCTGTCACTAAGCACTCACACTATACTATACTGTTCTACCCCCTATACCGGCGCCCCCGGAGCCCCCCGCAACTAAATAAAGTTATTAACCCCTAAACTGCTGCTCCTAGACCCCGCTGCAACTATAATACATTTATTAACCCCTAAACCGCTGCTCCTATACCCCGCGGCAACTATAATAAATGTATTAACCCCTAAACCGCCACTACCGGACCCCGCCACCACCTACATTATACCTATTAACCCCTAATCTGCCCCCCCTATACCGCCGCCACCCATAATAAATTTATTAACCCCTTATCCTGCGGATCCCGGACCACGCCGCAACTAAATAAATTGTTTAACCCCTAAATCGCCGCTCCCGGACCCCGCTGCCACCTATATTAAACTTATTAACCCCTAATCTGCCCCCCCTACACCGTCGCCACCTATATTAAATTAATTAACCCCTAAACCTAAGTCTAACCCTAACCATAACACCCCCCTAACTTAAATATTAATTAAATAAATTTAAATAAAATTACTATTATTAACTAAAATATTCCTAGTTAAAACTAAATACTTACCTTTAAAATAAACCCTAATATAGCTACAATCTAACTAATAATTATATTTGAGCTATTTTAGGATTTATTTTTATTTTACAGGCAAATTTCAATTTATTTTAACTAGGTACAATAGCTATTAAATTGTTATTACCTATTTAATAGCTACCTAGTTAAAAAAATGACAAATTTACCTGTAAAATAAAAACTAACCTAAGTTACAATTACACCTAACACTACACTATCATTAACTAAATTATTCCTATTTAAAACTAAATACTTACCTGTAAAATAAACCCTAAGATAGCTACAATGTAATTAATGATTACATTGTAGCTATTTTAGGATTTATTTTTATTTTACAGGTAACTTTGTATTTATTTTAACTAGGTAGAATAGTTATTATATAGTTAATAACTATTTATTAACTACCTAGCTAAAATAAAGACAAATTTACCTGTAAAATAAATCCTAACACTACACTATCATTAAATAAATTAAATTAATTAACTACAAATACCTACAATTAAATACAATTAAATAAACTAACTAAAGTACAAAAAATAAAAAAATATTACAAGATTTTTAATTTAATTACACCTAATCTAAGCACCCTAATAAAATAACAAATGCCCCCAAAATAAAAAAAATGCCCTACCCTATTCTAAATTACAAAAGTTAACAGCTCTATTACCAGCCCTTAAAAGGGCATTCCCCAAAGTAATCAGCTCTTTTGCCTGTAAAAAAATACAACCCCCAACATTAAAACCTACCACCCACATACCCCTACTCTAACCCACCCAAACCCCCCTTAAATAAACCTAACACTACCCCCCTGAAGATCTCCCTACCTTGAGTCGTGTTCACCCAGCCGGGCCGAAGTCACCATCCAAGGGGTGCTGAAGATGTGTTCCATCCGATAGAAGTCTTCATCCAAGGGGCGCTGAAGAGGTCTTCCATCCGATAGAAGTCTTCATTCAGGTGGCGTCTTCAATCTTCATCCATCCAGAGCGGAGCGGAGCCTTCTTCAAACGAGCCGACGCTGAGCCATCCTCTTCCAATGACACCTACCAGATGAATGGATATTCCTTTAAGTGACGTCATCCAAGATGGCGTCCCTCAAATTCCGATTGGCTGATAGGATTCTTTCAGCCAATCGGAATTAAGGTAGGAAAAATCTGATTGGCTGATGCAATCAGCCAATCAGATTCAAGTTCAATCCGATTGGCTGATCCAATCAGCCAATCAGATTGAGCTCACATTCTATTGGCTGTTCCGATCAGCCAATAGAATGCAAGCTCAATCTGATTGGCTGATTGCATCAGCCAATCAGATTTTTCCTACCTTAATTCCGATTGGCTGATAGAATCCTATCAGCCAATCGGAATTCGAGGGACGCCATCTTGGATGATGTCACTTAAAGGAATATCCATTCGTCGGGTAGGCGTCGTTGGAAGAGGATGGCTCCGCGACGGCTCGTTTGAAGAAGGCTCCACTCCGGATGGATGAAGATTGAAGACGCCGCCTGGATGAAGACTTCTATCGGATGGAAGACCTCTTCAGCGTCCCTTGGATGAAGACTTCTTCCTGATGGAATACATCTTCAGCGCCCCTTGGATGATGACTTCGGCCCGGCTGGGTGAACATGACTCAAGGTAGGGAGATCTTCAGGGGGGTAGTGTTAGGTTTATTTAAGGGGGGTTTGGGTGGGTTAGAGTAGGGGTATGTGGGTGGTGGGTTTTAATGTTGGGTGGGGGGGTTGTATTTTTTTTTTTACAGGCAAAAGAGCTGATTACGTTGGGGCATGCCCCACAAAAGGCCCTTTTAAGGGCTGGTAATAGAGCTGTTAACTTTTGTAATTTAGAATAGTGTAGGGCATTTTTTTATTTGGGGGGGCTTTGTTATTTTATTAGGGGGCTTAGATTAGGTGTAATTAGCTTAAAAATCTTGTAATATCTTTTTATTTTTTGTAACTTAGTTTTTTTTATTTTTTGTAACTTAGTTTTTTTTATTTTTTGTACTTTAGTTAGTTTATTTAATTGTATTTAATTGTAGGTATTTGTAGTTAATTAATTTAATTTATTTAATGATAGTGTAGTGTTAGGTTTAATTGTAACTTAGGTTAGGATTTATTTTACAGGTAAATTTGTCTTTATTTTAGCTAGGTAGTTATTAAATAGTTAATAACTATTTAATAGCTATTGTACCTAGTTAAAATAAAGACAAATTTGCCTGTAAAATAAAAATAAATCCTAAAATAGCTAAAATATAATTATTAGTAATATTGTAGCTATATTAGGATTTATTTTATAGGTAAGTATTTAGTTTTAAATAGGAATAATTAATCTAATAAGAGTAATATTTATTTAGATTTATTTAATTAATATTTAAGATAGGGGGTGTTAGGGTTAGTGTTAGACTTAGGTTTAGGGGTTATTAATTTTATTATAGGTTGCGGCTGTGTAGGGGGGGCAGGATAGGGGTTGATAAATGTAATATAGGTGGCGACGGTGTAGGGGGGGGAATTAGAGGATAATAAGTTTAATGTAGGTGGCGGCGGAATAAGGGAGCAGCGGTTTAGGGGTTAAACAATTTATTTAGTTGCGGCGGGGTCCGGGATCCGCAGGATAGGGGTTAATAAATTTATTATCGTGGTGGCGGTATAGGGGGGGCAGGATAGGGGTTAATAGGTATTATGTAGGTGGCGGAGGGGTCCGGGAGCGGCGGTTTAGGGGTTAATATAATTATTATAGTTGCGGCGGGGTCCGGGAGCGGCGGTTTAGGGGTTAATAAGTTTATTAGAGTGGCGGTGGGCTCCGGGAGCGGCGGTTTAGGGGTTAACATGTTTAATATAGGTGGCGGCGGTGTAGGGGGGCAGATTAGGGGTGTTTAGACTCGGGGTACATGTTAGGGTGTTAGGTGCAGACATCTCCCATAGGAATCAACGGGATGTGGTGAAGCAGCGAACATGAACTTTCGCTATGGTCAGACTCCCATTGATTCCTATTGAAAACCAGGTACGCTGGGCCAGAAAAGTGCCAAGCGTACCTGGTAGTCATTTGATAACTTCCAAAAGTAGTCAGATTGTGCCGAACTTGCGTTCGGAACATCTGGAGTGACGTAAGAATCGATCTGTGTCGGACTGTATCCAGCGGATCGAAGCTTACGTCACTATATTCTACTTTTGCCGGTCTGTAGGGCTTGATAACTTAGGCGAATCAGCCTTGCCACAAATACGCTGCGGAATTCCAGCGTATTTGAGGTTGACGGCTTGATAACTAGAGGCCATAATGTTAATATGTTCATTTGTTTATTTTTAATTTGCTGCACACTTGTTTCTTCAGTGTATTTTCACAGGCTCACATAATAGACAGGATTGTTTAATATTACACCTATGCTAAGCCTGATAACCTGAAATATCTATGTTTGAAATGTATTTTATTTCTAAATGAATGTGAGTTTTTTGACATCTGCATTAATTTGCAAGGTTGTTTTAGTCATCACATTACATACCAATAAGAGGGTGGCAGCACCTTTAATGAGTGTCTATCACTAGGGTTAAGTACCTTCATGATATGTTGTATTTAATAACACATCATTTGCACCTTCCGCAGAACCCGAAGTGAAATTATGACAACTTCCGTTTTGCCGTTTTTTGATATTGATGTATTTTTTGTTAATATGCATCCACATATATTATTTGCTTTCACATAAGGTAGTGTGTGTATGCCCAATACAGGCGAAATGATGGAGGCATTAATTTGTTATGTATTATGAATATTTAAAGGGCCACTAAACCCAAAATATTTCTTTCATGATTCAGATAGAGAATAGAAATTTAAACAACATTACAATTTACTTCCATTATTTATTTTGCTTCATTTTTTAAATATCCTTAGTTGAAGAAAAAGCAATGCACATGGTGAGCCAATCACACGATGCTTCTATGTGCAGCAACCAATCAGCAGCTAGTGAGCATATCTAGATATGCTTTTCATCAAAGAATATCAAGAGAATAAAACAAATTAGATAATATAAGTAAATTAGAAAGATGTTTAAAATTGCATTCTCTTTCTAAATCATAAAAGAAAAAATGTGGGTGGCATGTCCCTTTAATAGTCCGGCGAAACCGGATGTGGATATTCTGTGCACTTCCAGTTGGGGCTGGGTGGAACGCAAGGATGCGTTCCAATCACTGTTTGGCGCAATTTGTGTGATTTGAGAGGTATGTGTTTGTTAGGTTGTCACTATATAGTGTGGGATTGTATACCACATATGTTCAATTTTTTCTGATCTGATGAAAAGGACTTGCTGAAACGTCATCCAATAAAGTTGACCTTGCTTTTGAAAAATCCTGAGAGTGCACTATTTTTGGGAGAATATATATATATATATATATATATATATATATATATGTAACATTTTGTACTGAGTGAAGGACAAAACTATTTTAACTGTTTTGTAGAGCATCTTAGTCTTAGCATACTTAGGCTTAGCACCCCTAAGGGTTGACTCTCTAGCAAAAGCCAGAACAGAGTTTTACCCCTCAGAAGTCTATGAGGTGAGGGATTTAGTGTGGCCACTTCATCTGACTTCCAGATGTTAGCTTCCCTAAGTTTTTTACTTGAGTGCTACCATTTTACTTACAACTTGTAATAAGAGCAAGAACCATAGGGCTATTGATTTAACTTGAGTAAAAAAAAAAAAGTAAAAACCTTAACATCTAAGGGTACAATAACTGCTCGGTTGTGAGAAATATACATGGTGGGATCAAGAGTGTGGACTTTTGCAGAGCATTGTGTGACTCCACCTATCATTGTGACTAGTCACCTACAGATTGTCCAGTATTTGTGTGGGGGGCAGCTGGCAACCCTACATAAGTTTACATAAGTGTATATCTGTCTTTTCTTAAAGGGATAGTGAAAATTTTTTTATCAAAGAGGAAAAATAATTTTACCTCTTTGATTGCAAGTAATGTAAGCAGTAGTGATTCACCCCTTGGCTGTCCCTCTCTTCTATTTGCTACATATTTGTAATGCATTGAGGTATAGGAGACCTTTAGCATGTAGCTAGCACTCAGTGTTTTTTTATTTTTTTAAATGGACATTTAAGTGTCCAGTATTTTTTTGAAGATTTTACTAGACTGCCTTCTAAAATTCTGGACTGTACGGTTAAATACCGGACACCAGGAAACCCTATTTATAAAGCGAGTTTTCAATTAGTCTTCTTAGGGTAACCCAAAAAGTATGAGCTATGGTTAGAAATGATTAAAGCCTTATTAGAGTGACCACTTTCTTTTCTTTTCATTAAGAGTATAATAAGTACAAATTAAGGATAATGTATTTAATTATAAGACCAATAAGTGGTATACAGTAGAGCTAATTTCATTAGAGTTAGGCCATAAACAGATCTAATAATTCATGTTTCCATTACTTAAGATGTCATTGCAGATAATGAAGCACCTAAGACTGGTTCAGATAAAAGGAGCGGGAGAAATCAAGATGTGGATAGTAACTTCCCTCAAAGGTCAGTCTTTAAAGCCATTAAGCTCTTTCTAAGAAACAATCATGACCTGTAATTAATGAAGTGCCTCTAATCAAGGATGTGCAGTCATTATGTACTTCCTGTGCACTGATTTCCTTCCAGCTGTAACAAACAGATTTATTGGAATATTTTATAAAATGCAATATTTAATTGGTTTTTAAACTAAAGTATTGTGGGCTGAATCTCCATCCTCCGTGCCTTTTATACTTTGTAAGTTTTGTTTTATAATCAGCAACCTTGAAACAAGTACAATTTCATTTTTTAAATTATACTATTTAGTAACACTACTACTGCTAATAATTATTATTATGATGATTATTACATAGGTTAATTAAATTGAATATTTTCCCTTTTTGCTTTTTTGTCTCTTTGGTACTTTCATCAAGTTTTGCTTCTACTCACTTAAATATTTTTGTTTTTCCCCCATCTTCTATTTTGTTTTATTTAATCTCTTTGCATTATAATTTTCTTCAGTGGTTGCTGGCCGAATGTGGAAATGAGGGAGTGCCTCTCTAAATAGCCCCACCCAAATGTATTATTATTATTAATACTATTATTACTACTACTACTACTACTACTACTAATAATAATAATAATAATAATAATAATAATAATAATATTATGCAAGTCTTAATTTCCATTTTCAATTATTAAACTGCCTTATGGAGACATCAGAGTAAAAAGCAGTAAAACTAGAAAATATGTGTCCATAGTTACCTTTTTGAGAGTTTTATTAGTTTATTTAGAGATGTATTTCTTATTAAATATTTCAAAGAAATTGTTTAACATCATGTCAGCTATATTTTAGCTAAACTGTAAAGGAGCATACGCTAACTGAATAAATATGTGGTTCCTTTATTACAACAATTACAAATTGCGCAGCTATTACAAGTATTGAAAAATCACAATTGCGTGCACATTCGCCTTTTACAAAAAAATCCTTTCCACTCTCAAAGAGCTGTATTTAACAGTTTTGCGAAACATAAATGCTTCACGAAACACTTCAAAAATGCATTACAAAGTACAGTTACACTCATATTAACACTGTCTAATAAAAATTATTTAAAAAAAAATATTGCACACAAAATTAATAAGGGCTCAAATATAGGGTGTTACCTTGACATACGTACACATACATAGAAAAACATGGATTTATATCTGTATAGACATATGTTTAACTATGGAGATAATGCAAAGAGATGAATGTAGATCACGAGATATCTAGATATATATATATATATATATATATATATATATATGCATATCTCACTATATAAATAGATATATCAGTCCAAAAATCATCACATATATAGAGAAATATTTATTTATGTTTTATATCTTAATAAATATAGTTGAATGCATGGCCTAGGAGTGAAACCATACACCTATAATAAATAGATTTAAAAAAAATATATATAACTTTTACTTACTATATTTAAATGTATTTAAAACAATTATTAAAAATGTGATATAACATTATTAATTGTAATTGAAAAGCAAAAATAATAATATATATATATATATATATATATATATATATAAGTGCACTGTTCAGAGCAGACACATCTTAGCCACTCAAGGACACAGCTTCAACTTGCTCAATTATTCCAAGATGGAATAATTATGTTATTGGTCATTAAAGGGTTATACAAGCAACTAAGAATTATACAAAAGCAATAAAAAAATAACAATGTATAAAATGCTGTATTTGTCTGACAATGGGGTAAAATCCTGAAACATTAGTCATGTCTTTGAAATAAACATCTACTTCAATAAGACACTAGAGAGTGTTAGTTTGCAGTAGCGGACCGACTCAGAGGGCTCTCTTGCAAAAATGTTTTGGGCTCCCTCAAAGGTAACTCAGTAGTAAGCAATATTAATAACATACCTGCTGCTCTGTATAATGATTTTGGGAGACAGATATGGAAACTGCACTAATAAATGGCTCCCATGCATTAGGATTGTACACATTCTGTACATGCCTATCTATAGACAGGCTGCTATGCCCCCCTCAGAACTTGTTGCCACTGCATCTGCTGCACCAATGGTAGTTCCACCCTTGCGTGTGGGGTGCGGCTTGGATTACAGCAAAGTAGATTGTTGCTGTTTTTTTCCACCCATGTGCAACCCCACAGAACTGTTTCTGATAGATAGTGCTCTTTTTTATGTGTTTTAATGTTTATTCAATAATATAATTTTTTATTATGTAATAAAAAAATATCAACCAGTCTTGAAAATGTGAAAAAAATGGCCCCTTATTTGAAAATGTAGACAACTACATCTTAAAGAACCACTAAATACAATATAATTATTGTCAAACACACAATAAAAAGACAATGCAGTAGCACTTACTTTGATTTTGAAATGAGCATTAGAATATCTTGACGCAAATGACAAAGTTAATCCAATTTTTCCTCCTCTTTTATCACGTGACAGCTAGCAGCCAATCACAAAATACATTTACGTATATATACTTTTGCACATGTTCAGTAGGAACTGGGGCCTCAGAAAGTGTGAATATAAAAAGAAAGAGCACATTTTGATAATGGAAATATAATGGATATTTTTTTCCTAAATTGTATGCTAAATTGTATGCTTTAAACTTACATTTTGATTTTAGTGGCTCTCTAAGCTGCTGACAAAAAAAAAAAAATCCCCTAAAACCTGTGGAGATAAATTAAAAGGTATTTGATTATCGGCTAGATTACGAGTTTTGCAGTATGAGTGAAAAAGCAGCGTTATGGCTCTTTTTCACTACCGCTGGTATTACGAGTCTTGCAGGTTTAGCTGCACCGCACACTTTTTTGGCCGGAACGCAACGTAACTACCATAGCTTTCAAAAAGTCCTTTTTCAATGGGACTTCCTTTGCGCCGGTATTACGAGTTTGCCTGGGAGGCCAAAAAGTGAGCGGTACAGCCTATACCGTCAAGATCCATACCGTAAACTGAAAGTCAGTAGTTATGGGTTTTATGCTACAACGCCGTAACATAAAACTCATAACTAAAGTGCTAAAAAGTAAACTAACACCCATAAACTACATATTAACCCCTAAACCGAGGCCCTCCCACATCGCAAACACTATAATAAAAATATTAACCCCTAATCTGCCGTTCCGGACATCACCGCTACTAGAATAAACATATCAACCACTAAACCGCCGCACTCCCGTATTGCAAACACTAGTTAAATATTATTAACCCCTAATCTGCTCTCCCTAACATCGCCGCAACCTACATTACTGTTATTAACCCCTAATCTGCTGCCCCCAAAATCGCTGCCACTATACTAAAGTTATTAACCCCTAAACCTAACCCTAAGAGACTTATTTATCATAGGTCTTGCGGACCAAATCCGACAAGCTCTCCGTATTCAGCATTGCACCAGCAGCTCACAAGAGCTGCTGGTGCAACGTCGCCCCCTGCAGACGGCAGCAGGGAGGTGTCAATCAACCCGATCGTACTCGATCGGGTTGAATTGCAGTAATTCCTGTCCGCCTCCTCAGAGCAGGCGGACAGGGTTATGGAGCAGCGGTCTTTAGACCGCTGCTTCATAACTGCTGTTTCTGGCGAGTCTGAAGACTCACCAGAAACACGGGCCCACAAGCTCCATACGGAGCTTGATAAATGGGCCTCATAGTCTAACCATAACACCCCCTAACTTTAATGTAAGTAAAATAAATCTAAATAAAACCTACTATTAATACCTAAATTATTCCTATTTAAAACTAAATACTTACCTGTAAAATAAACCCTAAGCTAGCTACAATATAACTAATAGTTACATTGTATCTAGCTTAGGGTTTATTTGTATTTCACAGGCAAGTTTTTATTTAATTTAATTAGGTAGAATAGTTACTAAATAGTTATTAACTATTTAATAACTACCTAGCTAAAATAAATACAAATTTACCTGTAAAATAAAACCTAACCTGTCTAACACTAACACCTAACCATACACTACAATTAAATAAATTACATTAATTAAATACAATTAAATAAATTACAAAAAAGGGGGGCGTGTCTGAACTGTGTTCTGGATAGGATGCATTTTCTGTGGGCTCCAGAGGAATCTTTAATAATCCGCCGGTTATTAACTTTAATCAGCAAGAATAAGAACATATCATATAAACACCCCACAGTATTGGCTATTGTGGCTCTATATTTTTCTATTTTTAGCTGTTTTCATGACACTGGGGGTCAGATCGGAGCTTAAAGGCCTATGGCGGCGGCCTACTATTCCTAGGCAAACACCTCCCCCCCCGGGTAGAGCCGGGTGATCAGTGCTGTCAGAGCAACCTGACTTACTTAGTCTCTACGATCCATACCACTAGCTGGACTGAGAGCTGACAAGTTATTTAGCAATATTCTACTCTGACGGGCCCTCTGGAAGGGTGAAGAAACAATTCATGGCGGGAGAGAACTGCCTAAAGCTCTTGGAGGACATCCCGGTAAAACTTGCATCCCTTATGTACAGGCTCATAGAGTCTGCACCTTACGACTATCTGATACACCGACTACAAATGGCAAAGGAGGACACAGGGCATCAGATTGAGGAGCCTGCAACTACCTCAGCGGAGCTGAACACAAAACAACGCTCCAGTCCAGGTGCTGCAGCTAGTGTCGAAACTCTACAATCTGTCTATAACAAAGAAAACACCAGCGACCTGTTTAGTAAGGAATATCAATTTCTGCAACCCTCTCCAAATAAAGTGCTCCCTTACACATATACTCCCCCAGCTAATCTCAAAGACCGGGAGCCGCTCTCTATAAGGCTGATCTGCAATGCCAACAACCCGATTGTCCGGTTTCTTTGTTCACTAATCTGACTTATATGGCAGATTCACCACCGCACCATGTGGCCTTGCTGACTAATATGGGAAAAAAAACAATTGCACCCCTCATTGCAGACCGCTGGGGACACAGACTCATTGACTCTATTATATTCTGCATATCAGGCGACCGGTGGGGGCATAAAATCACCTGATGAGAGACTTATAGCCACCGGATTACTTACATGTGTGTCTGGGAGATACTTTCCCAATTACAAAAAATACACGGCACTTTCCTCGCTCTATGGCGGTGTTGACTCAGACACACATGTGTTTTGATACAGGATGAGGGGACTGCTGAATGAAAAGTACCAACCTTTTATATTATATAACGTAGTGCACTGCATGCAAGATTTGTTCACGAGTTCCGCTGTTTGTTTGCTGTTTGATGTTCTGACATTATCATATGGCAAAGTTAAGGGATGATTTTGTATATGCACTTATGTAACATATAGGTATAATATGCAGAGGCTTCTATTGTAATATAGGAGAACACAATCTGATCTTATTGTTGATATTACCCTCTGACATTAGGGGCGTTCGAGTAGTAAGAGGAGACTGTCAGCTTTATTGTATAATTGTTGAACAATGCCTTATTTACGTTAATGGCGCCCAGGTTGATCACACGTCTCAGAGCCTCATGTGTGGCTGGCAGCCGCGGTCGCGGGTGAGGATCTCTACACATAGTTATTTATATGAGCTGCCACTGCTTAATAGTCATGATGGGAATTTGTATGCCTCAGCATCAAACCCCCAGCTATATTTAGAGCCCTGGCCTCCCCTCCTCATTAGACAGCTTTATGCTTTGCTTACCGCTTGCTGCAGTGAATTTAATCACAGGATATACAATTGGGATACTGCAGGATATAATAATTTTGTCTTATGTTCCCAGACTATAAACCTGCCCTTTAATACAGGCATAAGCCCCCTATAGTCCTCTATGATAATTTCCCTATGAGGTCCTGTCGGATATAACTCCAGTCATGCTTATATATCATCAAAAGCCAACCATCCTCACTAATAATACACCTTATTTTAAATTTTCCTGTTGATATAAATAGGCAACTGCAGCTTTATTACTACATGATTTAAGCATACTCTTATGCAGATGTAATCTCTTCATTTGTATTTTCTTACACATGTTTAATGTTACCCCAAGTCGCATAATATCCTTATACTAAGGGTCCAAGAGAGATCTGTATCAATTTATAATGGGGAGAAAATTATGAGGACTTTGATCTAGAGGGTACATATGAAGGTTGCAATGATGATGTGATATGTAGATTGTACCGTATATTATATGAATGTACATTTTGTTGTTCTCAATAAAAAAATTTAAATTAAAAAATAAATAAATAAATAAATTACAAAAAAAAACAAACACTAAATTGCACAAAATAAAAAAGAAATTATCAAATATTTAAACTAATTACACCTTACTCTCTTTTTCCGCCCAAACCCTAATCTAAAAATAAAACCCACCCAATAAACCCTTGAACACTAACCCCTAAAGATCCACTTACAGTTTTTGAAGACCCGACATCCATCCTCAACGAAGCGGGAGAAGTCTTCATCCAAGCGGCAAGAAGTCCTCAACAAAGCTGGGAGAGGTCTTCATCCAAGCGGACCGAAGTCTTCATCCAAGCCGGCAGAAGTCTTCATCCAGACGGCATCTTCTATCTTCATCCATCTTGCATTCTATTGGCTGATTGGAACGGCCAATAGAATTCAAGCTCAATCCGATTGGCTGATAGAATTCTATCAGCCAATCAGATTTCAAGGGACGCCATCTTGGATGACGTCCCTTAAAGGAACCTTCATTCTTCAGTTGCCGTCGTAAGAAGAGGATGCACCGCGCCGGATGGCTTGAAGATGGAGCCGCTCCACGTCGGATGGATAAGGTAGAAGATGCTGTCTGGATGAAGACAACTGCCGGCTTGGATGAAGACTTCTCCCGGCTTCATTGAGGACTTCTTGCCGCGTGGATGAAGACTTCTGCCGCTTCGTTGAGGATGGATGTCCGGTTTTCAAAAACTGTAAGTGGATCTTCGGGGGTTAGTGTTAGGTTTTATTAAGGGTTTATTGGGTGGGTTTTATTTTTAGATTAGGGTTTGGGCGGAAAAAGAGCTAAATGCCCTTTTAAGGGAAATGCCCATCCAAATGCCCTTTTCAGGGCAATGGGGAGCTTAAGTTTTTTAGATAGGTTTTTATTTGGGGGGGTTGGTTGTGTGGGTGGTGGGTTTTACTGTTGGGGGGTTGTTTGTATTTTTTTTTACAGGTAAAAGAGCTGATTTCTTTGGGGCAATGCCCCGCAAAAGGCCCTTTTAAGGGCTATAGGCATTTTAGTTTAGGCTAGGGTTTTTTGTTTTATTTTGGGGGTGCTTCTTTATTTTGATAGGACTATTAGATTAGGTGTAAATATTTAGTTAGTTTAAATATTTGATTATTTCTTTTTTATTTTGTGTAATTTAGTGTTTTTTTAGTGGTTTTTTTTTGTAATTTAGTTAATTGTATTTAATTAATGTAATTTATTTAATTGTAGTGTGATGTTAGGTGTTAGTGTAAGACAGGTTAGGTTTTATTTTACAGGTAGATTTGTATTTATTTTAGCTTGGTAGCTAGTAAATAGTTAATAACTATTTACTAACTATTCTACCTAGTTAAAATAAATACAAACTTGCCTGTGAAATAAAAATAAAACCTAAGATAGGTACATTGTAACTATTAGTTATATTGTAGCTAGCTTAGGGTTTATTTTAAAGGTAAGTATTTAGTTTTAAATAGGAATTATTTAGTTATTAATAGTAGGTTTTATTTATATTTATTTTAATTACATTAAAGTTAGTGGGTGTTAGGGTTAGGGTTAGGTTTAGGGGTTAATAGGTTTAGTATAGTGGCAGCGAAGTTGGAGGCAGCATATTAGGGGTTAATAAGTGTAGGTATGTGGCAGCGACATTGGGAGTGGCAGATTAGGGGTTAATAAGTGTAGGTAGGTGGCAGCGATGTCGGAGGCGGCAGATTAGGGGTTAATAACTGTAATGTAGGTGGCGGCGACATTGGGGGCGGCAGATTAGGGGTTAATAAGTGTAGGTAGGTGGCGGCAACATTGGGGGCTGCAGATTAGGGGTTAATACTTGTAAAGTAGGTGGCGGCGGTGGGGGGTGGCAGATTAGGGGTTAATGGTTAATAATTGTAGATAGGTGGCGGCGATGTCGGGGGCGGCAGATTAGGGGTTAATAACTGTAATGTAGGTGGCGGCGACATTGGGGTCAGGAGATTAGGGGTTAATAAGTGTAGGTAGGTGGCGGCAACATTGGGGGCGGTAGATTAGGGGTTAATAACTGTAATGTAAGTGGCGGCGGTGTCAGGCAGCAGATTAGGGGTTAATAAGTGTAGATAGGTTGCGGCGATGTCGGGGGCGGCAGATTAGGGGTTAATAACTGTAATGTAGGTGGCGGCGACATTGGGGGCGGCAGATTAGTGGTTAACAAGTGTAGGTAGTTGACGGCGACATTGGTGCAGTATGGAGCTCAATTTTGCTTTACGCTGCAATATTGCCTGCTTAACGCAGGGTTTTTGCAAACCTGTAATAGCAGCGCTAGAGGGAGGTGAGCGGTGACAATAACTTGCAAGTTAACTCTGAGCAGCTCATAACGCAAAACTCATAATATACAATTGTCAAGTTGAAAAAAGTAATATTACTGTGACCTAAACACTGCAAGGGTGAATAAAGTGTGCATTGTAATAACATCTGGGGGAAATTGTCTCTTTCCAGCTCTGAAGGATCCAGTAACAGCAACGCTCTTGCTATCAGCTTGTCAGTCATTGCAGCTGTTTTAGTGGTCGCAGCTGTTTTCCTTTTTGTTAAATTGAGGCAGAAGAAGAATTCAGGTATGTGTGAAATGCTATATCTCAGCTAAAACCTTGTACAAATACTGCCAATAACCCAAAATTATGTTGTTGTTTTTTATCTCTTTGGTATATTTATATATATATATACACGAGTGCATGTAAATTGTAATTAAAAAGTCTATTTTCATAGTTTGAGAATCAAATTAACTTGTAAGATAAGTTATTATTGGTTGATTTAAAGGGACATGCAACCCATTTTTTTCTTTCATGATTGGGATAGAGCATACAAATTTAAACAACTTTCTATTTTATTTCTATTATATAATTTACTTTTTTTCTCTGTGTATCCTCTATGGAACAGCAATGCACTATTGGGGACTAACTGCTGTTTGGTGGCTGCACCTATATGCTTTTTGTCATTAACTCACCCAAAGTGTTCAGCTTGTTCCCAGTAGTGCATTGCTGCTCTTTTAAAAAAGGATACCAAAAGAATGAAGCAAATGTAATAATTAAAGTACATTGTAAAATTGTATAAAAGAAAAATGTTGGGTTTCATGTACCTTTAACAACACATTATTTTACGAAATTGGTCAGTCCCTTCTCTCCCAGAATGCACTGCTTGAATCTAATACCTCTACCTCTTACACATATAAATCACTCTTGTCCAGTCTAAAGACTTGGGCTTAAAGTGTTACCAATACCCTCTAATGCATTTTATCTGGCCTTCTACTTCCCCAAAACGGAATATTTGTGTTTTATTTAGAGAGATATTTAATAGCGCTTTCCTCTCAAACAGCATTTCAAGAACAAATATGTATTGGTGAAGATCATGACATTTCCAAAGTAAAAAGAGGATACATAAAATTGGGTATACAAAGCATAGGTACTCATCTGTCTGAAACATTGCAATTTTTTTAAAAAAAGATTTATCTATAAAAATATGGTATTTTTTAATTCAGAGTAAAAGTATTTTTGCTTACCAGTACTCAAAGTGAAACAAACAAACAAACAAAACAAAAAAACATATGGACCTTATGTGAAATGGTTGTACAACTCTGTTCCTCCATTTATGTGACTGTGGATAACATGTTGTCTCACTTTTGCCACAGATCTGGTGTCTGTTGGAAGCTACAGAACCAACATAAGTATGACAGAACTGGAAACTGGTCCATACATTGGCAAGGATAATCCAGTGGTGGATAATGCTCAGGAGACAGACTTAGGCTCCTCCCAAGGTAAATGGTCAATTTTATAATTCAAATAAGCAAGGGAATTATTGCTAATATCATAATCAGTTCTCAACGTCAATAATCTAAATTCAATAAGAATATGTATGTGTGCTGTAATAGTTATTTAAAATGTTCTGTTCGAATTAAGGACCCGAATCTCAAAATCTCTCTGTTCTGACGAAATTTAAGAAGTCTCTTTAGCAAGCTCCCTCAAAAAATGTAGTAGTCAAATTTTAGCTTGAGAGTTGTTAATCTTGCTATACTGGGTTCTGAATGTGAAGGCGAAACACCTACAGTACATTATAGTGCTAAAAAACCCAATATTTTGCATGATGTGATTTTTAAGCCCTTAATATTTTATTTTCTATTTCATGAGAAAGGAAGGAAGAGAGGAAAAAAAGGAAGGAAAGAAGAAAGGAAGGAAGTGATATAGCTATTTCACCTTATTAAAAAGCCCTAATCTAAAAAAAAACTACCCTTAAAGAACCCTATCCTAAAAACATTGTCCTGAGAAGAGCATTTGGTAAGGCATTGCCATAAAGTGATATAGCTCTTTTGCCCAGAATATGAATTAAAAAAAAATCCCTATTCTGAAAAAAGGGGGTTAAGTAGTGTAGGGGTAGTTTACGGTGGGGGGTTGTGGCAGTGTATGGGGTTAAGAAGAGTGGGGAGTTTATTGCGGTGTGGTATTAGTGGTGTAGATGTTAAGTAGCATAGCGGTAATTGCAGTGGGGTATTGGTGGTGTAGGGGTTAAGTAGTGTATGGGTGATTGTGGTGGGGTGTTGGTAGTGTAGGGAATAATTAGAGTAGAGGTGATTGCAGTGGCATTATGTTGGTTTAGGGGGTAAATAAGTACATTTTTTTAGGTTCTGTGATATATTTCAAAGCGATTCTTTACTTTACATTGCCAACTTCGATGGTGATACTGGTTGGAATATTTGGCCAGCATCGCCACCCATTAAGATGTATAGTAAAACGCCCCTCGGCGATGCTGCCTTTAAACAATGATGTTGGCATCTTGAAATATTTCCCTGGCTTGCTCAACATTGGGACAGATCCCTTTTGAATATATATTGCTGCATTGCAGCACTTTTGATTATCATGGCCAGAAGTATATCTATTATGACTTTAATGAATTATGAAATTATGAGTTTTACTTTTTTTGAGAACTAATAGAATTAATTTTATAATTTTATGGAGGTCTTTACTGAATTAATATGATAAGCCGAAGCAATAAATACATAAATAAATATATATTGGCAAAGTTATTGGCACTCTTAATAGCTTTTTTAATTAACAAGTCAAGATCAAGTCTATAGTCACTTAACATTATAGATATTTTTATTAATATATTTATAAAATGTTATCTGAACTTGATGGATTTCTATCTTTTTTTCAACCTCATCTACCCTATGTTAACACTGTTCTGATCTCTGACTATGTTATCTGAACACAGGCTGACAAAGAAGTCAGCGGTACTAATTAAAGGGACATTAAACATCTCAATATATTAATATAAATTGTTTAATTAGTTAAACAACTTTGCAGTATACTTTCGTTATTTATTTTGTTATCCTTTCCTGTAAACTTATGCTGAATATTGTGGACTTTCCAATTCATGCTAAACATGGAAGATCAGACACAGCTATATTCCACACAGTAATTGGTTGCACATTCTAGCAACCATGTTTTACCATTCCTAATTGGCCTCAGCAGAAAAGGTAACCTAAGTTACAATATGGTGGCGCCCACTGCTTAATGGACATTAACTTTTACCCTTATCTTTTCAATATTTAAACAACTAATATCTATATTATGTTTAAAAATACACATACACATTATTCTCAGGCTAAACTTTACTCTGAATACATCATTCAAGCAATGATTTATTTAGTGTTTAATGTCCCTTTAAGAGCATAACTGAAGTTGTAATTGCTTTATAATATAATATGTTATCCTTATTCATTATGTTGTGTTTCCATTAATGAAATTAATAATTATTGTCTTTTTTCCCTTATATTAACCTTGTGGCTATTTGATGTTGCAGATGAAAAAAAGAGCACCAAAAAGGTAAAAAGGAAAATAACTCTGTAGACGGTTACAAATGCATATTATATGGCAACTGACTTATATATAGCTTACAAATGTCTGTCTTTGTATATCCCAATTTACCCTGTTGCTGTGTCTGCATTTTCTTATTTTATTTGTGGTCTACTCATACTGTATCACATGCACCAGCACACTCTTACTGTGTGCTTTATTCTGAATAGCATGACAGCATAAAGAGGAAGTTGGCTTATCCTTGCATACAAAATGCCATTAAAGGGACATAAAATGAATTTGTTATATATTTTAACACATTTAGAGACAACTCTACAAAAAAAAGTAAAACTGCAAAATTATTATATTACAAATAATAAATTGATCTCTATATGGTTCAAATAATAAAAAATTAAGAACCCATCAATCCAAAGAATGTTAAGATACAAAGGGGCTGATTCCAATCATTCACATTCAATTTATTAGTTGCTTTTCGGCCTCTGGTCCAATTTTTTTTTAGTTCTGATCTATCACAATCCAAGTGTTACACTATTTGCATACTGGGAAAAGTTCAAATTCGATCTGAGCAGATAGCTGAAAAATTACCCATACAATTCATTTTCAACAATGGCTTTGGCAATTACAATCCTCCTGGCCACAGGTTTTGTACTTAATTTTTGCAACACAATGTACACATCATATTCTACAAACAAAAGATGACAGTATTGCAACATGATTTGGAATGATTATATTATCTTACGCATGTAGAATACACTCTAAAACAGTAACATACACAAGTTAGATGTATATATTTATATATGGTCTAGATTCATTAAACCTATATTCAACATTATTATATAGTCCCTCGGTAGTGGGCCAGGCAGACATTTATTTATGTATATGTATTGAATAGACAGATACATATGGCTGACAAGATCTTCAGGAAACCCAAGAAAATGAAAATCACGACTGCAAGAAATGGCGTTTAGCAACCACGCTCTTTGTTTTTATCTCTTATTTGCATTTTTGTATTTGTGTTCTATTCAGTCTTGTTTGTTCTAAAACCACAATCTTCTTCCAGTTATAGTAATGCAGCAATGATAGCGAGATTTGGAAATCATGGTGTGTACATTGTGTTTGAAAATACTGTCTGCAAAGTGGGCTTTTTAAAACACTCTTTACAATGGGTTTTTGTAAATGTGATGTGTACAGTGACTTCTGAAACTATGGACTTTATTTCTAACCTTGTCACTTTGTATATTCAATATTTACAGTGTGAGAACCTGTTGCCTAGTGTCACAGGGGATCAATGTTTCTCACAATGATTACCTGCAACTTTTTGGGGTATATGTGATTCACCATTTAAAAAGAGCCATCTTCTCTTTCAAATGAGGGGCTCATTGTCCCCATAAGTTCTAGAGTGTATATGAACTTATATAGAGCTCCCTCAATCAAAATCCCTAGTAGCCAATGATGCAGATCATCAGTATTGTTAAGGTGAATTTCCACATCTTAGAATTATTTGAAAGGGTTCAGTGGTATGGAGTTGCTATACATGGATTCCTTAGAGCCCCCCCCCCCTATATATGAGCAACAAAGAAGCATCTCTATCTAAGAGAGCTTTCTCAATACATGAGATATTATCACACAGGACATGATGCATCACCATGTCAGAACTGCTGCAAGGATATGAAGAATGTACAAGGACCTCTTGCCTCTCCTCATTCCTCCTGATACAATTAAGAGCCATGCTACATAATTAAGTAATATTTCAACAATATATATTTTTCATTTTATTGCATTGTATTAATATATTTTGAATTGCTTTATATTTGGAATGTGTATTATCATTCAACAACTGTGTGGCTCCCAGTTCAAACAGTAAAACATACATTTGTAATAGACTCAAGCATAGTGGTTAAATACTGTCCATTTTAATTGCATGTTATTACCCAGAATCCTGTAGCATTAACTTACCTTCAGCTAATTGGAGAGCTGTGCTAATCCTGATCCTTCTTCACAAACCTCTGGGCACGCGCTAATAGGAGTCTTAGTGTTGCGGCTCCCATGGCATGCACTAAAGAACCTTCTCCTTTAGTACAGGCCCTGGGAGCCGCCACGGCCGAGGCTCTGTTAAGAAGAGGACGAGATTAGCGCAGCTCTCCAGCATGCTACATTATTTAAAGAAAAAAAATAATATTGACAAATTCTTCATTATTTATTTGTTTTCTTTAAATTGCGTGCTGCATTCTTTCTTATCTTCATTTTATGAAAACGAGACAAATATCCGTGTTTTGCTAATTAATGTGCATTCGCAACAAAACAAAAGGACATGTCTAGTAAAATATAAATATGTAGAAATGTTTACTTCATAAACTATGTATTCATATGAACTTATCTTTACAGGGATCAAAGGAGGACTTGGCTTATTCCAGTTTCCTGATACACGCTAATGGGAAACCAAATGAGGAAGTTATTTCATAAAACTACGCCGGTTTTATCACGCAACCACTGCACTTACTACATCCAAACTATTCTACATATTTCATATAATCATCAATTACATCTAGCCGCTATTAGTACACTGGGAAATTTAAATCAGACATAACAGAATTTGTAAGGAATGACATTTATAGGGCACATTTTTTGCTAAAGTACATTTCATTCTATGGCCATAACCTGTCTAACAACATGATGATTACCCTATGAGGTATGCTGGAAAGTGTATCCCTAATCTTTGTTGTAGCACCCCATATCTTCATAGATGTCACATTCTTTTTAGTATGTGCTTTGCTCAAGTTGGACAAGGAGCTAAATGGGGACAAAATGACCGTTTAAATTAGAAAGGTAGAAATCAATAGTCAAAAATGCTGACCCCCCCACATCCGTGCCATCTTTCAGCTTTGATCCAAAGCTCTGTTAGATTTTGTTGACTTCCTCAAATCTAGATTCATATCTAATGCTGATAAACATATACAATTTATGCACATGAGATTGTTAGAGTAATGCTGCTTACAGGCACAGATTGATACATACAGAAAGACCAAGGTATTTTGAGTTTTTTTGTAACGTGTTAACTAGAAATACTTTAAGTTCACATTCAACATTTTGGCCCAGCATTTGGATCTTTTTGTTGAAAAAATATAGAACTTTGGGATTAAAATAATGACTGTGTAAATAAACCACTGAAACATTATCCTATGTGTATGTCTGTAGCCTTGTAAATTAAATATCACTAAAATCTAATCAGATAGATTTGTGAGGACTTTTACTACCTTAATATCGCATTGATCTGCATCCGCATTTTGTTTATGCACATGCGAGATTGATACTACTACAATTTAGGTGTGTTGGGCTACTGTATCATCCAATGTGGGAATTATGTTATTACACGGACATAATAGTCATATGCTATATCACTTGAAACTGATGCAGTATAACTGTAAAAAGCTGACATAAAAATATCATCTAAACATCTCTATGTAAAAAGAGAAGATATTTTACCTCACAATTTCTTGAGCTCACCAGAGTAAGTACTCTGTGAACAGTTATACTTCAGCTGGAAGTTGAAAAAAACACACAAAAATAATAGCCAATCAGCATCAGTCAGCAGTGCTGAGGCCATGCATTGTTTTGTTGTGATCTCATGAGATTTCATAATAAACTTCCTAAAACAAGTAGGAAAACAGGATGACTGTGTCTGCACATGCCAAATGAACACTCCCTTGCAAGTCCTGAGACTGACATTCTGATTGGCTCTTTACAGTGGGGTGTGACTACTTAGGAAAGTTTGAGGTAAAATATCGTCCTTTTTTAAATAGAGATGTTCAGGGGATATTTTCTAGTCACCTTTTCACAACTATGCTGCATCTGTTTCAAGTGCTTCAACATTTGGGTATCATGTCCCTTTAAGCTTATAACGGAAATATAAATGAGAATTACTTTAATAACTAATCTGCTGTTTCTGCTTCCTGAAATGAAATTATACTTTAATGAGGATGTAGCAGTTATGTTCTTACATTTCTATTAGCTTTTGTTAATGAAGTTTAACAAATCAGCATTATACAGTACACTTTTCGGTAATAATTTTTTAAGAACAATGCAATACATAACAGATGGAATTTTCATGTGTTGATTTAAAAAAAAAAAAAAAAAACTTTCTTAATGAAAGATTTGTACTTTATTTCAATATAATACAATAAATTCTGCTTAAACCAGCATTAATTGTTTTGCTTTTTGTTTTGGATATAAAAATGTATATTTACTTTTACTGGGTGAGAATTATCAAAAAAGTTGTAACAAATGCGGCTTGGGTTTCCACCTTTTTTGAAAAAAGTTTTCTTTAAAAATGATGCAGTGTAACGCAGAAACTAAAGCTAATAGTACTGAATATAGATCATTAATTTAAACTTATATTCCTACGTACCTTAAAAAGAATGAATCCTAAAGCAGTTTCTTTATTTCTATATTTATACTTTATTATCTACATTGCTGATTTGCCACACTTGCTAATGCTATGTTAAAATCCACAAAATATGTAATTCTGAAAAGATAGTGTAGGGCCCTCTTTAGCCTAAAGCGCACCTAAAGAGCAAAGTATGTGTGAGGTGTATGCAACATTGTTAATAGTGTAAGGATGGAGACTTACCGTGGTTAAAGGGACAGTCTACACCAGAATTTTTTTCATCTTTGCATTGCTCTTTTTTAATGATATATTGCTTTTAACTTATGCATGTACATCATGATGTATGCTGGTTAAATTATATCTTAAACATTGTCTTTCTATACGTTAACAGTAAAAGAAAAAATGGATTTCAGAGCTAGTAATTATTTTAACCCTTCTAAAAGGGTGCATGGGAATTCACTTCTCACCTCCTACTTTCTTTTTCTATTTCTCTTCTTTTAACTCTGTTCCATCCTAATTTCTGTTCATCTACAGATATGGCCTCTCAGTTTCTTTGACTGTGATTACAATTTTTTTTTAAATTTTTTTTTTTAATTTTTATTGAGGATATACAATACAAATATCTCCAAATATAGTGCAATACAAATAAGTAACATATAGATCAACTCATATATATCATTACATGACAGATTGAGTATACATGTCCATACATAACTACAAAATCAATTATATTACAGTATAACCACGTACAGTAATCAACAGAAGTCGTAAATACTAAATTATATTATACTTTTTATACAGAGTTAGACTTACATAAATGTGGTTAAATATAAACTCTAGTTAGCACTCAATACCTATAGTATCCTCATTTTTTGATATATAATTGCAAGTTAGATTGCCCTCCTCAAACTAAACAGGTCACTCATGGGTCTCTATGAACTATAAGATACATATTTGAAAGGAGGTGAGCAAAACTATCAACTTAGTAAAAAATACTATCCAGTTCATGAGCAAGTACAAACAATCAATATAATAAGCTTTTCCAAATTGGCATACCATCAAATGTGGATATGACACAAAATTGTTCAAAGGGAAACATATAACGCCACCGCACAGAAAAACATGTCTAAATGTATAATTGACTCAGGGTGAAATGGTCTGTGCAGAAAGGGTAATAAGCACCAAATGTAATCCATAACTATAGGGGAAGAGGGAGTATTGTTGTGGAATTACCATAAAGCATCTAAAAAAATGATTCAGGGAAATTGAGAGTTTTAACCATCTAGGGCACAGCAGCACTATTTATAAATAATAAGCAATAGGGTCAATATCCAGCCTCTTTTATACTTAAATCTACTATTTACCCATACAATTGATGACCACACTTGGGCCATTAATATTTAAAAAAAGGGGTAATTGGGGTTAATATTGCCGAATATTATTTAACTGATTGGACTACAAGTAATAAATATATACCCAAGGTATTGTAGTATACCATATAATGTATCTGGGAACAGAGTTATTGAGTATATACTAGTTGTATTGTAAGATATTATATAACAAATATTTGAGTCCAGTATAATATATCATCTTGTATTTGAACATAAATATTTCTAGATATCTGGCAGGAGGAAGTCTAATAACTTTGAATCCTTTCATTTAAACTAAACTTATTTGAAGAGAAAAAGGAGGACAAAATTATACCAATGTGAGCAAAATAATGGACACCAGATGTCAAATGTCTCTGATCCCGTTATGCATTTTCTCAGTGAACTATACCTACTCCTATATTGCCACCTAGTGGAGGAAAGTGGTATACATACGTCAGAGACCTGTAAGTGTATACGGAGCAATACAGTAAATATACAAATAGACTTCTTGTATGTTTCCAGTTAGAAATAACAGGATTATCTGAGATATAAAATATAGCTCGTATTTGTAACAATTAGAAAATGAGGGTGTAACATGTGCATAGTCTGATGAAGGAACATGGGCAGAATATAACATTACTGAACTTAGAATAGTATAAGTGAATTAAGACATGTGCCCATGTTTCTTTTTACATTGAATAAAAACGTTATCTAATACACTGGCTGCAGACATTGGACAAAAGGGTTTACACATACAAATCCCAAATTCAACTGGAATAAATGCTTCTGTGTCCAAACATACAACGTCCCCAAACCTGCCAAACCTCAAGCTTTAGTGCTGTCATTAGAGTCCTTACGTTTTAGGTATGAACAAGCAGTGCAAACTTAACTATTTGGTAGTGAGTTCTCATAGTAGAGGTAACGAAAAAAACAAACAAAAACGGTCCCAGTGGTTATCTATAAACAACTTAAGAAACAATAAAAGACTGTACTTTCATTAACCCCCATGTTTTTATTGCTTGTACAGTATACAAACATCATCCTATGCCAGAGCGTCGAGGTAAATGAGACCCATCAGTGAAATTTCCCACAAACAATAGTAGCACTGACCTCCAGTGTTCATCAAATTGATCCAAGAGTTCCAACTTACGTGCCAAACAGATTTGTATTTCCCCAGCCAAGTTCAAGCTATCTTTCCCCTTGAACAAGCTCACATCAGCGACCCAGGAGTTGTGTTGTGAATCAGAGCCTTGAGGGTTTTGTGAGGGGTTCAAGTCAGCCTGCTGGTCCGCAGCTATTCCTGCCATGTTGTCAATCATATAGGTAAGTAGAGCCTGACTCTCCTGATTTTCGGGTGGCCAAGTGGTATCCTCCGCCTGAGATCCCATTCCCAGGGGTGCCTTAGCATTGTACTGCTTAGCATTCAGATGATCTGGGCCGGCTACTTGGCGATCAATAAAAACAGCGGCATGGCAAACTGATCCCCATTCCAGCTGAAGTTGCGTACAAAATTCTGTAAGGTGATAGATCAGGAGGCGGTCCATCTCCTCCACCAAAATGACTTGTGCGGCGCTTGCCATTATACAGAAAAGCAGTCAAACCAAAATAAATCTCTGTACTGTAACTATTGTATATAATCAAGAGTATCTGCCTACTTTTTTTTTTTTTTTAAATAGTTTTTTTTATTGAAGTCATAAACAAATATAACAATAATGAAACGTCCAACAAAAGTAACAAAGGAGAATAGTACAGTACTAATACCATGATCTTGCCAGGTAAACAACTCAAGTTATGCCAACATTGTATACATTCAAAGATTTAAAGAGTAGTACTCTATGGTGAGTGGTAAAAGAATGGAGAAGCTATAGCTGGTTAGTGTTATGAAGGAGCATGGAGGTTTACTAGGCAATAAATCTAAATAGAAGGGGCATATAAATCCCGTTTATTAAAGGTATTAGTAAAGAGTTTGGACTATCCAGATTGAGACCTCAGTTTTTATTTTTTTATATGATATGTAGACTAGAAGTGACCCCACCTTGTGATGGATAAATACACCATAAAATATTAATTTAGAAAATATAAAAGCAAGGGAGGGTTGGTTTTTTGGGGGTAGAGGGAGGGGGGAGATAGAGTATATTCTCCACATTATCATGAAAAGCATTTATAGTGTTATATAATCTCGTAAAAGTAAGATAAACATGGATTGGTTTGTGTTTGGCCACTTATGGACCAATTTAGCGGGGAGAGGGATAAAGGGACGCAGCGGGCAGGAGCCGCTCAAAGTGTAGTGGGGAGGGGAATGGGGGGGGCGGAGCCAAATAGGACATGAGAGCAGGTATGGAAAGACTTATTGGATGGATATAAGGGTGGGCTTCACAGGGGGGACCTGTTATTTACATGATTACTGGGATGAGCATGGCTCCGTCAGAGCGAAGTAATTATCTAAATATAGTGTTATGCTTATATAATGAGAAAGTAATGACAAATGCGTAGAATATGCGACCAGGGTAAAACCAGAGCTCTATTATGGGAAGTAATGGGCCTTACTAATCACTCTGTAGTATTATGTGGAGAGGGGGGCTGTAAAATGTTCGGGATATAGAGAATCTCCAGATGAGCCCCTCTCCTAGGGGAGTGTCATCTATAGACGAAGCTGGAAAAAGGAGTGGGGATATGACCCGCCGGCAATAAGCTCCGGCAGGAAAGGGAGGAGAGAGGCTTATCATGGATAAGAGCTCCCTTTTTTAATAAAATGAGCTATAACGAGAAGAGGTGAGAGCTAGAACATATAAACATAAACATACATATCCTCAAAGCTAACATATAAATGCAATCATTACAACAGGTAGGCAATGTTTTAGGTATAATGTTGGAGCTTGTCAAAGGCCCCAGAATACAGCTGTTAGGCAGGAGGATGCCATGACTGTGGAGCATGTGCTGGTGATATATCCTACTAATGCATCTAATGTGCCTATTATCACTATGTATCCTCGTATGGAGCTGGGGGTCCAGGAGACTGAAAGAGATTAGCACTTAAGCCTATGAGAATCAAATGTCATGAGGGATATATAAAACAAGCTAGGTAGTGTATTATGTTCTGTTCAAAAGGCCTTCTCTTAAGGCAACTTAGGCCCCAATAGCAGACTACTCATAGAGAACAACTATGCAAGTAACAAACACAAGAACCACCCAGCTGTAAAACTAGCGACTCTCAGCATATATCATATACATATTATGTGGCTGCATAGGAGGAACATTTGGATATAATATGTAGATGCGCACGTTTAAAGCTAGTCGCCAAGGTAGTACCGCTCTAGGCAGCCAGGGTTAAATCCTCTGGTTAAAATATAGTGCATGAGACTAGTGGCCACATATATAAAACCAAGACATACTAGCATTAGTATAGACATAAAAGGCTTAATTCCTGTCTAATCCCACTCAGATAGGGCATATTCCTGTATAGCAGCCAAAGCACTTTTCCCCTCTTGTATATATAGGTTATCTAAACCGAGCTCTACGGAGTAAGATTAGTTAGCTAAGGTAACACATAACAATCTATTATACACATGCACAATGAGAGCAAGGGAAAACATTTTTAACATTAACTTAAGCATCTATATTGTTATCTTTATTAAACAATCTGCTGTAAATCAGACCTTATAAATTGTGTTAGCTTTTTAATTTAGATGGGGAGGGGGCTAAGTTAAGAATAGTTGCTTAAGATTAAAGGGGGATGGTGTGGAGAGAAGGCAGTAAAATTATGACAATATGTGTTAGGGTAGTATGGTAATCACACTAGAAAAATGTGCAGTGAATACTGAATTAACAATGCATATAAACCAATCTAAAGCTATGAAAGGCTATGTTGCCAGGTGTCATGAGATGCAGGACATATGCAGGACACAGCAATGATGGTACAACTGTATTTTATTGCAGAGCATAACAATACACATCTAGTCAGGTTGATTGTACTAAACTAACTGCGACACAGACACCGGACCTAAGTCCCGCCCACATACTAGTGACATAACATCCTGCTCTCATCACATCTTCCCCTTTTTCAAAGGCAAAGCATACATTTGCATATAATAAATAACAAGGTACACCAACAGGGTATACAACAACATTTTTGTTTTGAACATTATAAAAACAGATAGATTAGAAAACATGAACAAATAAATTACATCCTGACTTGGACATCGGGGTAGACTACCCTAGTCCACAGTGACCATGGGATTATTCTGCCCATACTTCCGGTCACTGTTCTAGCTAAAGTCAGTCCCTGTATCGGGCCGGAAGTTTCACCACTCTTCCGTTTGATGTAACTTTGCATGAACTGTCCTCTGATACAGAAGATGGTGAACAAGAGTCTGCTGGAGGCAAAGATATATCCCTGCTGTGATCTTGCTGAGGGGAAGGCACCTCTCTTAGAACAGGGGATCCCACCGGCGGTGGTACTGAGGTATCCGGTTCCAGACTCTCAGGTACAGACTGAAGATGTCTTCGGTTACGGCGTGAAACCGTCCCTCCCTCTGTAAGGACTGTGTAAGACCTTGGTTCTGGAGAGCGGCCCACTACCGTAGCAGGCGTCTTCCATTTCTTCTCATCATCCAGTTTAATTCTGACACTTTGGCCCACTTTCAGTTCCTGTAAAGGCCTGACAGAATGTCTCCTGTCGTAGAAGAAATGATAACCCTTTTTGGCCTCTTCATCCCTCCTAAGGACTTCGTCCCGAGGAACAGGGCCAGGCGGCTTGAAGACACCCACTGAGGGTAAAGTGGTGCGAATCTGGTGTCCTAGCATCAGCTGTTCCGGGCTAAACCCGGTGGCTTGAATGGGCGTCGCCCTGTATGACAAGAGGGCTAGGTATGGCTCAGATTGCTTTAGAATGAATTTTGTTGTTTGAACTGCCCTTTCAGCCATTCCGTTGGCCTGCGGATAATGTGGACTTGACGTGGAATGTACAAAATCATATTCCCTGCTGAAAGCACTGAACTCTGTAGAAGCGAACTGCATACCATTATCACTCACCAGCTCCATTGGAATGCCCATACACTAGAATGTCGTCCATGACGACCGCTGTGCCAACGTGGCCACTCAGGAGAGAACTCATTTCCCTTTGAAAGATTTCAGGAGCGGAGCATATCCCAAAGGGGAGTCTGCAGAAGCAGAACCGACCTACCGGTGTGATAAAGGTAGTCAGTTTGCGGCACTTTGGATCCAGGGGGGTCTGCCAAAAGCCGATAGAAGCGTCTAATGTGGAAAAGAACTTCGCCCCAGCCAACTTCGGGGCTATATCTTCCAATGTCGGCAGCACAAATCTCTCCCTCTTCACTGCCTCATTCAACCTTTTCAGGTCCACACAGATGCGCACCTTTCCGTTTTTCTTTGCAACTGGAACAATGGGGGCACACCAATCAGTTGCTTCAACAACCTCTTCAATAACCCCCATAGACTTCATGCGCATGAGCTCTTTCTCCACTTGAGGCATGAGCGGGAACGGAATTCTACGAGGAGTAGAAATACTGTATGGGACTGCGTCACTTTTAAGTGCTATACGGACAGGTTTGCAGTTCAGTAGGCCCAACTCGCCAAACATATCTTCAGAGATCTCATTCACTCTGGCCACGAGGCCCAAGTCACAGGCTGCTTTTCTGCTCAATAAACTGTTAACACACTGACCTCGGATCACATGCACCCACATGGTGAACTTCCTCTGTTTGTACTCACAGCTGGCAAGAAATTTCCCCACACAATCAATGCGGCCACCAGGACTATGGACATTTGTAGTAACCTTCGCCAGCTGGGGCTGTCGAGGCAGTTTCATAAATTCAGCAAAAGACATTACAGTGATATCTGCTCCTGTGTCAATCTTAAAATCAACTTTGGCTCCCATTACAGTAAAAGTAACTTTCCAATCTTCCTCTGAGCTTGTCCGTTCCACAACAGACCCCACAAAAGACACTTCCTGACCCTCCTGGTCACTGTCCACCTGCATCTCCTTAATGTATTCAGTTTTACACACCACTTCAAAATGGCCTATTCTGTTACATTTTCTGCATCTTTTATCTCTGGCCGGGCATATAGCACTCTGATCATGAGCCCGGTAGCACCGTGTGCATCGGCCATGTTGCGCCCATCCACTTCTAGGCCTTTCCAGTACTTTAGATCTACCGCTCACACTGTGCCTTTCACCAGTAATTTTCCTAGACTGTTGCACTTCATCCACAATACTCTCAGACCTCAGATCAGCACTTTGCTTTTTCACCAGTTCACTCTGGCGGGCCATCCTAATAGCCCCGTCTAGCGTTAAATCAGGCTCTAACTGCAGCTTCAGGGAGACTTCAGCATCTGCAATTCCAATAACTATTCTGTCTCTGATTTGCTCTTCTTTAGCAACACCAAACTCACAGAATTCAGCTAATTCATACAGGCTGCGCACAAATGACTCCACAGATTCTCCCACACGCTGATTACGTTTGTGAAAACAAGCTCTCTCATGAATCACATTTCTTTTGGGCACAAAGTGGGCACTGAGTTTATCCATAACTATATCAAAGTTAACTTCTTCCGCTTCTTGGAAAGTAAAAGCATTGAACACTGGCTCTACATCTTTCCCCATGGAGTATAAAAGAGAATTAACTTGTACTTCACCACTCTACTTGTTCAGTTTGGATGCAATCCTGAAGCGCTGAAACCGCTGACGCCATGTGGGCCAAGCTGCAGGCTGAGAAAAGTCAAAAGGCTCAGGTGGGGTAAACTTTGACATTGCAATCGATCAGGAACAGAAGCGCAGTCCAGAACTTCTGACACCATGTCATGAGATGCAGGACATATGCAGGACACAGCAATGATGGTACAACTCTATTTTATTGCAGAGCATAACAATACACATCTAGTCAGGTTGATTGTACTAAACTAACTGCGACACAGACACCGGACCTAAGTCCCGCCCACATACTAGTGACATCACATCCTGCTCTCATCACACCAGGTATAGAGCGAATGTGTATAACCCCCGACAAAGTAGTGTGCACGGGGTGGGGGATAACTAATATATACTTTAGTCTCCTTCATTATATACAATATATAGTATTATTATGGGAAGGGTTGAAGTGCTACTAGAGACAGAAATTGCGGTATAAAAGCTTCCCTGGTTCAGCGCCCATCTGGGGGAGTATATAATACCAGTTTTGCGCCTCTCATCATTTCAATACAAGGCAAAGAAGTTAGACGAGAGAAAGTATAAACAAAAATCATGGCTACTGATTAAATATATATACACAGCTGCTAACATAAAAACACATGAAAATTACTTTACTCAGCATACTGGGGTAGTCGTACATATTTAGAAGTTATTTATATGACAGCGAATATATATGGACTCTTCGCACCATATATTAAATATTATGGGGAGACTGAGTGCCTTTGTTGTTTAAATCTACAGGGGTGATGGTATTCACAAGTGCCTATATATGGGGGATATATGATCTCACTTTGTATTATAACTCATAGCTCTAGGTTTGCAAGAAATAGTATAGAAGGGGACCAATATTGATAATGGGCTATATACACATGCTTGAACAGTAATTGCAGAAATTAAGGTAGGAAGCTTCTAGGTAAATAAATGTCTTATAGTGAGCTTAAGCTGTGATCTAGCTGCTTATGCATAAATCACTTGGAGTGTAGATAGCCTAGACATCCCTAAACTTATGAGCAAAGTATACCCTATTAAGTAAATCTGAAGATCTAACCACATATAGACACCCCTATACTGGAAAATCAGCTGGTATTATAATTATGTCTAAACAGCGTGCTGCTTAAAGGGAAGAAGAAGTAAGAAACAATATGGCAGAAACCAACTTCATGATGTTAAGTATTAAAAGATATAAATACTTATAATCTATGTATATATATATAACTATATGTTAGTAAAGCCTAATAGTCGGTAGGTGGGTATTCAAAGAAGTATAACTACTATAATAACATTAGGAATACACAATGAACATATAATCTTCAGAAATGCCCAGGAGTTCATACTCAGTCTGTTATCAAACTGTAAAATTTTCATGGACGACTGAGACTTAATGATTTTTTAAGGAGAGTCAGGATTCTAATGTTATAATTCTAAGCAGTTGTGAGGCTATACCTTGTAGGTAAATTCAATCCACAATAGTCCACAGGCGAGATCCAGTCTTTGTGTAACTGACCCCTATATCAACCCTAAACCGCAATACCTACATGTCCAGTTACCTACGGACCAGGGATCTTATCACAGCTCTCCGTAACTGACTTTGAGGAAGAGCCAAATTCAGCCCACTCCGGTTCTAAGGCGCAGCTGTCCCTGAATCACGGAACAGCCGAGCCCGCATGGTAATGTGCAGTTGTAATAGATTCCAGCAGAGCATCCGATAGAACCCCCGCCAGCCGAGGGTGCCCACAAATGAAGCAGTTCTGCAACAGGGTCCCCAACATACTCCACTGCTTTCACATTCGGCGGTTTTAAGGAAGGCAGTGCCGAGAGGTATGTCATGTTCTCATCGGGACCGTCTGCTTGAGATGTTAGCGCTATTTGGGAGCGTAGGTGGGTAGAGAAAAAGATCTGGAGGTGGTGTCTTGTCGCGGTCGTGGAGGTTCCCTTTGGCTCTGGTATTGCAGCTTCAATATGGGACAGGTCATCATAATGTGACCGCATCGGGTCACAGCTCACTATCTCTTGTGAAATGCTTGTTGAGACTCGTCCGGGTTGCCCTGCTTGTGTGCGTTGTTGAGAATGCAGATCAGGCGAGGAGTCTTCTATCTTGTTTTTTACACAAGCGTCATGGGAGGTTGAGGGAAAGACGCCATCTTGGGTACATATAGTTGAAATGACAGACCGTAGTCCTTGATATTGTCTATCGGCTTTATCACTTAGTCCCTGCAGCAAAGAGATAAGGTATACTGAACACTTCTCCATTTTGAGGGTATCAGAGAGATACTGTTACCCAGCTAGGTGGGAAGCCGGGGAGTGAGCTAGTCCGTCTAATGAGTATCTGTCGGTTCTAGTGTCGCAGTCCCTGCCATGGTTTTAGCTGGTTGAGGGATCTTTGTGTCTGTCATATAACCATCACGTTTTCCTCTGAACTCCAGAAAATAAAAACCATGTCTTAGCGTTATACCAAGATCAAGATGTCAGTTATTTTGGTTTTTAGAATGCCAGGAATATATATTTTAAAGTTCTGCCATCAGGAGCTTAGTGAAGCACGTCTTGTTGCTTTGGCAGCTGGCTCCGCCCCCATCTGCCTACTTTTTGACCCAAAGGTCTATGGGGGTATGTGCAGGAGCCGCAGCCACACAGTTCCTCGTCCACAGGACCGCTAAGGCCCAAATAGCCAAGGCTATGCACTGCGCACTTAGAGAACATAGGTCAGGCCTGTCGATATCTGTTCCTCATCTCTAGCATAGAGAGAAAACCATTAATTCTTCTCAAGAATTGAGATTATGCTGGAATAAAAGCTTAGTTTAATGGAATATGAGCAGGAGCTTCGTTGAGACACGACCTGCCGCTCCAAGCATTGGTTCCGCCCCCCCTACACCAGAATTTTTATTGTTTTAAAAGATAGATAATCCTTTTATTACCCATTTCCCAGTTTTGCATAAGTAATACAGTTATATTAATATATTTTTTGTATCTAAGCATCTTCTGACAGCCCCCTGATCACATGACTTTTTATTTATTATCTATTGACTTGCATTTTAGCCAATTAGTGCTGTGTTGTGCTGACTCTTAAATAACTGGACGTGAGCGCAATGTTTATCTATATGGCCCACATGAACTATCAGTCTAATGTTGTGAAAAGCAAATAAAAAACATGTGATAAGAGGTTGTGTTTGGTGGCTTAGAAACAGGCAGAAATTTAGAGGTTTAAATTTTATAAGGTATATTACTATATCAATGTTGGTAGGGCAAAGCTGGGGAATGGGTAGTAAAGGCGTTGTCTATCTTTTTAAACAATAACAAGTTTGGTGTTGACTGTCCCTTTAAGAGGTGAAGATAGCTTCAATTTGAAGAAATGAAGATAGCTTCAGCAGGCAGAGAGGTGAGTAAGTGATGGCCATTAACAAGGTGAATGACGCCTCTAGGACGGGCCTAGGGTCTCTCCTGGGGTATGTGATGGGCCGAATAGCTCATAATGATTGTTGTCTCTATCAGAGGGCGTAGAAGCCAGGCCCCGCTCTGTGTCAGCTTGTCTGGGCCCTGACCATCTAGGCACGGGTTGATAATTATACCTATAGTTTATGGCCCAACTGCCGCCACCTTTAAATTAATGCTTTTATGGCCTTATGTTTTTGTGTTGATTTTAATAAATTAGACCAAACAGGTTTTCTCTCCCAAACAAACGTCAGTGTGTTATTTGTTCATCTAAGTTTTGTTAAGTTTAGCTATGTTAAATTAAGTTAAGCTAAATTAGGTTAATATGAACTAAGTCAGGTTAAGGGTTTTTTGTAGTTACATATTGTGAATTAATAGGACATTTAATCCCTTATGGAATCTGCAGTTACCTAAAATAATAGGAAGCTTCAAAATATGCATACACGTTATACAGTTTCTAAAGCACTGGAAAAAATAATATGTTACATAAATAAATGGGGTGACATTAGGGAACTATTGCATTATTTAGCCTTCTTTCATTGTAATATTAATTTATTAGAAGTGTGGCTTTGTGAATTAGTTAACCACTCCAAGTTTCATATGCAGTACAATCATAAAAACCATCCTTTTTCCTACACTTTGGTTAGGACAAATGAGTACAGATGTAAACAAAGGACATCAGCATGTTTAAAGATAGGTCAAAAGAAAAAACAAACGCCTAGATTACGAGTCTTGCGTTAGCCTTAAAAAGCACCTTTGAGGGGTCCCAATGCTGGTTTTTAATGCCCGCTGGTATTACGAGTCTGGCAGGTACAGGTATATCGCACACTTTTTTTACGCGACTCAAGCATACCGCAAATCCCCTTACATCAATTGCATATAATTAAATAAAATAAACTAAAGTACGAAAAACAACAAACACTAAATTACAGAAAATAAAAAAATAATTATAATTTTTTTTAAACAAATTACACCTAATCTAATACCCCTAATTAAATAAAAAAGCCCCCCAAAACAATAAAAATCCCTACCCTATACTAAATTACAAATTACAAATTACTTAAAAGGTACTTTTGTGGGGCATTGCCCCAAAGTAATCAGCTCTTTTACCTGTAAAAAAAATACAATACCCCCAACATTAAAACCCACCACCCACACACCCAACCATACTCTAAAACCCACCCAATCCCCCCTTAATAAAACTTAACACTAACCCCTTGAAGATCACCCTACCTTGAGACGTCTTCATCCAACCGGGCAGAAGTGGTATTTCAGATGGCCAGAAGACTTCATCCGATCTGGGCAGAAGAGGACCTCCAGACGGGCAGAAGTCTTCATCCAGGCGGCATCTTCTATCTTCATCCATCCGGAGCGGAGCGGGTCCATCTTCAATCCAGCCGACGCGGAGCATCCTCTTCAAATGAAGTCCAACTGAAGAATGAAGGTTCCTTTAAGTGACGTCATCCAAGATGGCGTACCTTGAATTCCATTTGGCTGATAGAATTCTATCAGCCAATCAGAATTACGGTAGGAAAAATCCTATTGGCTGATGCAATCAGCCAATAGAATTGAGCTTGCATTCTATTGGCTGATTGGAACAGCCAATAGAATGCGTGCTCAATCCTATTGGCTGATTGGATCAGCCAATAGGATTGAACTTCAATTTTTTGGGCTGATTGCATCAGCCAATAGGATATTTCCTACCTTAATTCCAATTGGCTGATAGAATTCTATCAGCCAATTGGAATTCAAGGGATGCCATCTTGGATGACGTCACTTAAAGGAACCTTCATTCTTCAGTTGGACTTCGTTTGAAGAGGATGCTCCACGTCAGCTGGATTGAAGATGGACCTGCTCCGCTCCGGATGGATGAAGATAGAAGATGCCGCCTGGATGAAGACTTCTGGCCGTCTGGAGGTCCTCTTCTGCCCGGATTGGATGAAGACTTCTGGCCGTCTGGAGGACCACTTCTGCACGGTTGGGTGAAGACGTCTCAAGGTAGGGTGATCTTCAAGTGGTTAGTGTTAGGTTTTATTAAGGGGGGATTGGGTTTTAGAGTAGGGTTGGGTGTGTGGGTGGTGGGTTTTATTGTTGCGGGGGGTATTGTATTTTTTTTTTACAGGTAAAAGAGCTGATTACTTAGGGGCAATGCCCCGCAAAAGGCCCTTTTAAGGGCTATTTGTAATTTAGTATAGTGTAGGGATTTTTATTATTTTGGGGGGCTTTTTTATTTTATTAGGGGGATTAGATTAGGTGTAATTAGTTTAAAAAAAATTTAATTATTTTTTTATTTTCTGTAATTTAGTGTTTGTTGTTTTTCGTACTTTATTTTATTTAATTTAATTGTAATTAATTGTAGTTAGTTTAGGTAATTTATTTAATTATAGTGTAGTGTTAGGTGTAATTGTAACTTAGGTTAGGGTTTATTTTACAGGTCAATTTGTATTTATTTTAGCTAGGTAGTTATTAAATAGTTAATAACTATTTAATAACTATTGTACCTAGTTAAATTAAATACAAAGTTGCCTATAAAATAAAAATAAACCCTAAGATAGATACAAATGTAACTATTAGTTATATTGTAGCTAGCTTAGGGTTTATTTTATAGGTAAGTATTTCGTTTTAAATAGGATAAATTTATTTAATTGTAGTAATTTTATTAAGATTATTTAAAATTATATTTAAATTGGGGGGGGGTGTTAGGGTTAGGGTTAGACTTAGGTTTAGTGGTTAATAACTTTATTATAGTGGTGGTGACGTTGGGGGCGGCAGATTAGGGGTTAATAATTGTAGTTAGGTTGCGGCGACGTTGGGGGCGGCAGAGTAGGGGTTAGTAAATATAATGTAGGGTTCGGCGATGTTGGGGTCTGCAGATTAGGGGTTCATAGGTATAATGTAGGTGGCGGCGGTGTCCGGAGCGGCAGATTAGGGGTTAATAAGTGTAAGATTAGGGGTGTTTAGACTCGGGTTTATGTTAGGGTGTTAGGTGTAGACGTAAAATGTATTTTCCCATAGGAAACAATGGGGCTGCGTTAGGAGCTGAACGCTGCTTTTTTGCAGGTGTCAGGTTTTTTTTCAGCCAGCTCAGCCCCATTGTTTCCTATGGGGAAATTGTGCACAAGGACGTTTAGCCAGCTTACCGCTACCGTAAGCAGCGCTGGTATTGAGGTGAGATGTGGAGCTAAATTTTGCTCTCCGCTCACTTTTTTTGCGGCTTTAGAAAAACCTGTAATACCAGCGTTGTTTTAAGTGAGCAGTGAGAAAAAAAAGGCTCGTTAGCACCGCAAGCCTTAACGACAAAAACTCGTAATCTAGCCGAAAGATTTGTAAGATCATGAATCACATAGACATTCTTATCCTTGTTCTGGCTCAACTAGATTAGGGGACTAAGATTGTACTGTGACTGCAATTTAGAGAACATACAAAAAATACAGATTTACTAGGGCTTTAAAATGAATCTTTACCTTTAAAAATGCCACCTACTTTTGAAACTTTAAATAATGTTTTAGACAAAGTAAAACACAAAAAACAAATCCTCAGCATATCTACGTATATTGTTTTTCATTACAGCAGCCCCAATACAGCAGATAGCAGATTAAATATACTGAGGTCATACTATCACTGTCTAATTTCAGGCTGTTTATCTATAATGTAGGATGCATTGGGGTGTTCTGCTATACAGATGCTGAAGGGATAAAATGTAACCCTTGCTTGCTTATTTTGGTACTTGCTATAAAGGAATTCTTTCTACTCCCTATGTGCTTAAGAGTAAGGGAGGTGATGAGGAGCTTGATGATTTAACCTGCTTGAAAGGTATGTAAATATATTAGAGAAAGGTTATTATCACAGTATTGCTTGCACATAACCATGTGTTTAACCTCTGCAAAGTGATTAACAGATAATATAAGTCGATTCCAGAGCAGCTATGCACTACTAGTTAGCCAATGAAAACAGACAAATGTGTGTAGCCACCTATCAACAACTAGCTGCCAGTAACAAAGTTGCCAACAGCCCAAAATCTCCTGAGACAATCCTTGTATTTTGCTTTTTGTCCCAGGAGTCTTTCGTCCCAGGAATTGTACCGGAGACAAAGGGGCATATTTATTAAGCTCCGTATGGAGCTTGATGCCCCGTGTTTCTGGCGACCCTTCAAGCTTCCCGGAAACACAAGTTATGAAGCAGTGGTCTAAAGACTGCTGCTCCATAAAATGTCCGCCTGCTTTGAGGCGGCAGACAGACATCGCCAGAAATCAACCCGATCGAATACGATTGGGTTGATTGACACCCCTGCTAGTGGCCGATTGGCCGCGAATCTGCAGGGGGCGGCATTGCACCAGCAGTTCACAAGAATTGCTGGTGCAATGATAAATGTCGAGAGCGTATGCTGTCGGCATTTATCAATGTGCAGCGGACATGATCCACAATATCGGATCATGTCCACTCGCACAATGATAAGTCGACCGCAAAGGCTGTATTTTTTAAAGGGACTGCTGTGTAGTTAGCATAGTAACCAGTGGCATCCACCTAGTTATGGTATGTGAAATCCTCAGGTGTCAATTATCAGCACTACTACCAATAGCCACTCCCAAGAATTGTTAACTTGTGCACACCAGTTTCAGCACCCGTGCACCTCTGTTTTTCATCAAACTCAGTGGCAAAACGTTTTCCTGGTTGGTGGATGGGGAAAACATAGTGGCAGTGCAAACTGTATGGTAACTCTACCAGACTAGCACTCACACCCCTTGAGGACCACCTGAATGTCTAGCTTCCCCCTTCATCCCCACACGCGGATCTGAAAAGTATGCGCATAACAGATAATAAACCCATAAATCCGGAGTTTGTAGGAGCATAGGAGCCAGTCACGTGGCCATCCAAATACAGAAATAGTGAGAGCAGAGCTGACAGGTTAACTAGAGACTGAAGGGAGGGCAGGTGGCTTCTATATTATTATGATACTATATTATGGTTTCCAGCAATACTAGCAGTCCTTATTAACTTAAAAAGAATTTACCAACATAAGATATGATGCTTGACTTATAAACATAATTTGAGCAGCAATATTCCTTTCCCTGGTAGTAAAGATAGGGTGGGGCAAAATTTAGCCAGAAGTGTACGTAAGGGTTAAAGTCCTTAGGAACTGAGTGTGCTGAGGATGTGTGTGGCAACATTGTTGCAGTGTGGGAGGAGGATTTTTATTCACCCTTTATAGGTCCAGGACAGTAATTCCACATCATCTTTGCTCCTGTAGACTCCTGGAAGCTTCTGCACCCTCCCTTACCCTGTTGTTATATCGTAAGTTGGTGGCAATCATTTTTATTTACTTCTTAAGAGGTCTCGTAACATGTGCAAGGCATGAGGAGAATTAGTCAAGCTATCTCTGTAAATCCAAGGAAAGTAATTTCGGCTCCCCAAGTTTATACATGCTGTGAGACTCATTCATTCTGGACTTACTGGTTTGGAGATTTGGTTGGCTTGCACCTTAGCTCAGGTGGGTGGTCAGGGCCCTTGCTGCTGGCTAAGAGGATGAGTGACAGGCATTGCAGGAGGGTGCTTGAGCCTGGGGATACCAGGCCAAGTAACTCAATAAGTTACATAATTTTGCGTGTAGCTGGGCTCTGCTTGTTGTCAGCAGTGTGGGCCTGTGACCATCTCTTGTGCAGGGTTCTATACTTAGGCCCTGATTGTCACCACCTGTTTGATTATATAGTATTAGAGTTGGCTTGTGGTTTTCCTTATTGTTTGACAATAAACATGACCCATGGTTCCTATATCCAATCTTGTGTCTTGTGTTTATTTATGTTATTCCAGGTTATTGCTATTTAGCTAGTTATTGTTAGGATAGTTACTATTAGTCAGTAACTCAGGATGATACAGCATTTAATCTCTTACATAAATACTATGCAGGAAGGTGTGCACTCTTTCCACTTACTGACCTGGAGGCTGAGCAGAAGCTGCAGTTTGTTATTGAGGTCAACTACTACATGTGCTAGACTCTCCGGTCTCAAACAATGAGGCAGTAAGCGCAGGAGACCCAGTGGGGGTGGAAGGACTTTCACAAGGTCATGCTCCAATGCACACAAGGGGTTAGATTTACCAATGTCTGTCCGACATGATACGTTGTAGCGTATCATGTCCGACAGACATCACTGAATGCGGACAGCATACACTGTCAGCATTTATCATTGCACAAGCAGTTCACCAGAACTGCTTGTGCAATGCCGCCCCCTGCAGATTCAGCACGATCGTATAGGATCGGGCCAATTGAAAACCACAGCCTCAGAGGCAGCGGACAAGTTATGGAGCAGCGGTCTTTAGACTGCTGCTTCATAATTGCTGTTTACGGCGAGCCTGAAGGCTCGCGCGGAAACAAGGGCAACAAGGGCCATCCGTCCCTTGTTAAATCTACCCCAAGTAATCATATTGTTCCCTAATGAAAGTGTTACAGTGGATTTAGGTGATGATGGATTTAGTGCTAATCTTAGAAATAAAGCAAAAAATTCCCCTATGGCATCACACTATACAACAGAAGAGGCTTACACCATTCTTGCGCAAGATTCAGT
Source organism: Bombina bombina (assembly GCF_027579735.1). NCBI lineage: Eukaryota > Metazoa > Chordata > Amphibia > Anura > Bombinatoridae > Bombina > Bombina bombina. The sequence goes on from NC_069501.1 coordinate 407,125,376, forward strand.
GAGTAAAAACTTATCTGCCTCATCTGATAGCGAACCTTATAGCATCAGGTATAGAGCCCCCAAGGTGACACATTTAGTGATAGTGCTCCAGGGCTACGACCAACTAAAAGGAAGTGTCCAACAATATCCAGTGAAATTATACTTCCCCAAACTAACTGCCCCTAAAATATACCCCATTTACAGCAACACCTGGCACCATAGCCAATATTAAAGTTTGTGAGCTGATTAATTATTTTATCTTGTTTCTGACAGATAACATGTTTGAGAATATAGTTGCTCAAACAAATTTATATGCCAGCCAGTATCTGTCAGAAAATACCCAATTGAAATATGTTAGACAAAAATACCTGGCACCCCACTGGCCTATCTGAAATTGAAAAACCCAGCATACGTTCCTACTGGAACCAGAACCCCATGCCGGCTACCCCTCTCTTCCCAGGGATTATGAAGAGGGATAGATACAAACAGCTGCTGTGGTTTCTTACTTTTGAAGATAATGCCTGATGCCCCCCTAGAAGTGACCCCTTGCATGACATGCTATACAAGATAGGGCCCTGAACCACCTCTCTAAAAAAAAGATTTTCAGAAAATTACACACCTGACCAAAACATCTTTATAGATTAATCTCTTATGAAATTTAAGGGAATACTGCTTTTCAAGCAATATATTCCATCCAAGCAGTCACGCTATGGAATAAAATGTTATAAATTGTGTGAATGCCGTACAGGTCATACATGGGCATTTTGCATTTCTAAGGCAAAATATAGCCACCTCAATTCACCTGGCTGGACAGATTCAGTTGGCATAAACAGCAAAATTGTGTGGTATCTGTGGCTGGACAACTATTATACAAGCAAAGTTTAAACATTTTATATTTAATTTTAATTTATATTTACTTCTAAGATTCCTATGTATTAATTCTTTTATCTGAACATTTTACAAGTACTGAGGGGGAGGACGTGAGTAGAAAAAAAAAAAGGGGAATAAATATAATAAAAATAATCCACTCTCCAGCCCTCCCCCTCCCCTCTCCTCCGCTCCCCCCATCCCTTATCCTTAAATTCATCTGCCTTATTTACATAGATCCTACCAATCTGGTCTGTCATTCTACCCCAAAATTTGGAAAATTACCTGCATTATTGTTCTGTAAAACATACTCAGAATTCTTAAAATGACTTATTAATTGAACTTGTATATTTTCAGGTAAAGATTGGATAACTAGTATCCATTTATTAAAGAAATCTTTTAATTGCCGATTGGTAGGATGTTGTATTTTGGGAGTATTTTTAATTCTGTTACTTTTATCTTTCTAAGCCAATAATTAATTTGAGTCCATAATTGTAAAATTTTGGGACACAACCAAAAATAGTGTATAATATCTGCTGATTCTAAACTGCACTTTGGACATATCTGTCTATTCCTGTACCATTTATTTATACTATGTGCTGTAATATATACATGGTTTATCAATTTCAAATAGGATTCTCGCCATGACGTTGGCACCCAAGTTTTATTTATTGCCTTAAGACTGTCCTGTATATCTATAACACTAATGTCTGGAAAATCTTTTTGCCATTTGTACTGTATTCCTTCCATCTGTTTAAGGTTTGTATGTGTATTGATTAAATTATAGATAAACGAGATAGAATATGTTCCCTCCTGTTATATATTAATTCTACTACTTAAAGGGCCTAATGACCAGTCTGGAATATATGTCTTTTGTAAACCGTTAATATAATGTCTAATCTTCAAAAAGGCAAAAAAATCCTTTTTGGGAATCCCAAGTTAGAAATATTTTGAAAAGTATTAACTGATAAGTCTGGCATTAATAATTGTGTAATTTGGGTTAAACCTTTACTTTCTCATTGTTTGAACACTGTGTAAGAGAAACCTATGGTAAATTCAGGGTTCCCCAAAATCGTTAGGAACTCTGTACAAAATGGACTTATATCTTTTTAAAGACAATATCTTTGCCATGTGATCACTATCGTCTAGATTACGAGTTTTGCGTTAGAGGCTGTGCGGTGCTAATGAGCAGTTTATGCTCACCGCTCACTTGCAGACAGCGCTGGTATTACGGGTTTTAACAAAGTTAGCCGTTAGCCGCAAAAAAGTGAGCGTAGAGCAAAATTTAGCTCCACATCTCACCTCAATACCAGCGCTGCTTACATTAGCGGTGAGCTGGTAAAAAGTGCTCGTGCACAATTTCCCCATAGGAATCAATGGGGGAGAGCCGGCTGAAAAAAAACCTTGCAACTGCAAAAAAGCAGCGTAAAGCTCCTAACGCAGCCCCATTGATTCGTATGGGGAAACACATTTCATGCCTACACCTAACACCCTAACAGGAACCCTGAGTCTAAACACCCCTAATCTTACACTTATTAACCCCTAATCTGCCGCCCCCGACATAGCCGACACCTGCATTATATTATTATCCCCTAATCTGCCGCTCCGGACACCTCCGACACCTACATTATACTTATGAAGCCCCCAACAGCAGTGCTAATACCAGGGTAACGAACAGTGGCAGCCGCAGACTGCCAGCTAATGTGCTTGCCAACCCCAGGACCCCATGCAATGAATTACAGATACCCATATATGATGTAGTGTGTGTGTCTATCTGTTTCCATAACTGTTTGTGTGTGTCTGTATGTATAAGTTTATGCTATGTAGTGTTTGTGTGTCTGCATGTATAAATGTAAGCTATGTAGTGTGTGTGTGTGTATTTGTATCTGCATGTATAAGTGTGTATCTGCATGTATAAGTGTATGCTATGTAGTGTGTGTGTGTCTGCATGTATAAGTGTATGCTGCATGTATAAGTGTATACTATGTAGTGTCTGTGTATCTACCTGTATAAGTGTAAGCTATGTAGTGTGTGTGTATCTGCATGTGTAAGTGTATGCTATGTAGTGTGTGTGTGTGTGTATCTGCATGTATAAGTGTATACTATGTAGTGTGTGTGTATCTGCATGTGTAAGTGTATGCTATGTAGTGTGTGTGTATCTGCATGTGTAAGTGTATGCTATGTAGTGTGCTACTGTGCATTTTTGCTGACTTTAAAGGCCAGAATCTAGAATATTAATGGGGAATGCAGAGAGTAGTTTTAAAGAATTTATTATTAAATGTGCAATTAAGATAAAAATATTTAGCAATGTCTTTGCAAAGGCTAATTAAATACATAGCTCACATAGCCATACCAGTGGTTTGAGCTTGTGTTTAATTTGCTGCCTATCGGCTAGATTTGGAGTTTTGTCGGTAACGACCCGAAAAACTAACGCCGGCTTTTTTCTGGCCGCACCATAAAAATAACTCTGGTATTGAGAGTCCACATAAAGGCTGCGTTAGGCTCCAAAAAAGGAGCGTAGAGCATTTTTAATGCAGCTTCAACTCTCAATACCAGAGTTGCTTACGGACGCGGCCAGCCTCAAAAACGTGCTCGTGCACGATTCCCCCATAGGAAACAATGGGGCTGTTTGAGCTGAAAAAAAACCTAACATCGGCAAAAAAGCTGCGTTCAGCTCTTAACGCAGCCCCATTGTTTGCTATGGGGAAACACTTCCTACGTCTGCACATAACACTCTAACATGTACCCCGAGTCTAAACACCCCTAACCCCTAATCTGCCGCCTCGCTATCGCTGACCCCTGCATATTATTATTAACCCCTAATCTGCCGCTCTGTACACCCCCGCCACCTACATTATCCCTATGTACCCCTAATCTGCTGCCCCTAACACCGCCGACCCCTATATTATATTTATTAATCCCTAATCTGACCCCCTCAACGTCGCCTCCACCTGCCTACACTTATTAACCCCTAATCTGCCGAGCGGACCGCACCGCTATTATAATAAAGTTATTAACCCCTAATCCGCCTCACTAACCCTATAATAAATAGTATTAACCCCTAATCTGCCCTCCCTAACATCGCCGACACCTAACTTCAATTATTAACCCCTAATCTGCCGACCGGAGCTCACTGCTATTCTAATAAATGGATTAACCCCTAAAGCTAAGTCTAACCCTAACACTAACACCCCCCTAAATTAAATATAATTTTAATCTAACGAAATTAATTAACTCTTATTAAATAAATTATTCCTATTTAAAGCTAAATACTTACCTGTAAAATAAACCCTAATATAGCTACAATATAAATTATAATTATATTGTAGCTATTTTAGGATTAATATTTATTTTACAGGCAACTTTGTAATTATTTTAACCAGGTACAATAGCTATTAAATAGTTAAGAACTATTTAATAGTTACCTAGTTAAAATAATTACAAAATTACCTGTAAAATAAATCCTAACCTAAGTTACAATTAAACCTAACACTATACTATCATTAAATTAATTAAATAAAATACCTACAATTACCTACAATTAAACCTAACACTACACTATCAATACATTAATTAAATACAATATCTACAAATAACTGCAATGAAATAAACTAACTAAAGTACAAAAAATAAAAAAGAACTAAGTTACAAAAAATAAAAAAATATCTACAAACATAAGAAAAATATTACAACAATTTTAAACTAATTACACCTACTCTAAGCCCCCTAATAAAACAACAAAGCCCCCCAAAATAAAAAATGCCCTACCCTATTCTAAATTACTAAAGTTAAAAGCTCTTTTACCTTACCAGCCCTGAACAGGGCCCTTTGCGGGGCATGCCCCAAGAAGTTCAGCTCTTTTGCCTGTAAAAAAAACATACAATACCCCCCCCCAACATTACAACCCACCACCCACATACCCCTAATCTAACCCAAACCCCCCTTAAATAAACCTAACACTAAGCCCCTGAAGATCATCCTACCTTGTCTTCACCTCACCAGGTATCACCGATCCCTCCTGGCTCCAAAATCTTCATCCAACCCAAGCGGGGGTTGGCGATCCATCATCCGGTGGCTGAAGAGGTCCAGAAGAGGCTCCAAAGTCTTCATCCTATCCGGGAAGAAGAGGCGATCCGGACCGGCAACCATCTTGATCCAAGCGGCATCTTCTATCTTCATCCGATGACGACCGGCTCCATCCTGAAGACCTCCACCGCGGACCCATCTTCTTCCGGCGACGTCCAACTGAAGAATGACGGTTCCTGAAGATGGCGTCCCTCGAATTCCGATTGGCTGATAGGATTCTATCAGCCAATCGGAATTAAGGTAGGAATATTCTGATTGGCTGATGGAATCAGCCAATCAGAATCAAGTTCAATCCGATTGGCTGATCCAATCAGCCAATCAGATTGAGCTTGCATTCTATTGGCTGTTCCGATCAGCCAATAGAATGCGAGCTCAATCTGTTCCGATCAGCCAATAGAATGCGAGCTTAATCTGATTGGCTGATTGGATCAGCCAATCGGATTGAACTTGATTCTGATTGGCTGATTCCATCAGCCAATCAGAATATTCCTACCTTAATTCCAATTGGTTGATAGAATCCTATCAGCCAATCGGAATTCGAGGGACGCCATCTTGGATGACGTCCCTTAAAGGAACCGTCATTCTTCAGTTGGACGTCGCCGGAAGAAGATGGGCCCGCGGTGGAGGTCTTCAGGATGGAGCCGGTCGTCATCGGATGAAGATAGAAGATGCCGCTTGGATCAAGATGGTTGCCGGTCCAGATCGCCTCTTCTTCCCGGATAGGATGAAGACTTTGGACCCTCTTCTGGACTTCTTCAGTGGATGTCTAGCCCCCGCTTGGGTTGGATGAAGATATCGGAGCCAGGACGGATCGGTGATACCCGGTGAGGTGAAGACAAGGTAGGATGATCTTCAGGGGCTTAGTGTTAGGTTTATTTAAGGGGGGTTTGGGTTAGATTAGGGGTATGTGGGTGGTGGGTTGTAATGTTGGGGGGGGGTTATTGTATGTTTTTTTTTACAGGCAAAAGAGCTGAACTTCTTGGGGCATGCCCCGCAAAGGGCCCTGTTCAGAGCTGGTAAGGTAAAAGAGCTTTGAACTTTAGTAATTTAGAATAGGGTAGGGCATTTTTTTATTTTGGGGGGCTTTGTTGTTTTATTAGGGGGCTTAGAGTAGGTGTAATTAGTTTAAAATTGTTGAAATATTTTTCTTATGTTTGTAAATATTTTTTTATTTTTTGTAACTTAGTTCTTTTTTATTTTTTGTACTTTAGCTAGTTTATTTAATTGTATTTATTTGTAGGAATTGTATTTAATTAATTTATTGATAGTGTAGTGTTAGGTTAATTGTAGGTAATTGTAGGTAGTTTATTTAATTAATTTATTGATAGTGTAGTGTTAGGTTTAATTGTAACTTAGGTTAGTATTTATTTTACAGGTAATTTTGTAATTATTTTAACTATTTTAGCTATTAAATAGTTCTTAACTATTTAATAGCTATTGTACCTGGTTAAAATAAATACAAAGTTACCTGTAAAATAAATATTAATCCTAAAATAGCTATAATATAATTATAATTTATATTGTAGCTATATTAGGATTTATTTTACAGGTAAGTATTTATCTTTAAATAGGAATAATTTATTTAATAAGAGTTAATTAATTTCCTTAGATGTAAATTATATTTAACTTAGCGGGGTGTTAGTGTTAGGGTTAGACTTAGCTTTTGGGGTTAATACATTTATTAGAGTAGCAGTGAGCTCAAGTCGGCAGATTAGGGGTTAATAATTGAAGTTAGGTGTCGGCGATGTTAGGGAGGGCAGATTAGGGGTTAATACTATTTATTATAGGGTTAGTGATGCGGATTAGGGGTTAATAACTTTATTATAGTAGCGCTCAGGTCCGCTCGGCAGATTAGGGGTTAAAAGTGTAGGCAGGTGGAGGCGACGTTGAGGGGGGCAGATTAGGGGTTAATAAATATAATATAGGGGTCGGCGGTGTTAGGGGCAGCAGATTAGGGGTACATAAGGATAACGTAGGTGGCGGCGCTTTGCGGTCGGCAGATTAGGGGTTAATAAGTGTAGGCAGATGGAGGCGACGTTGAGGGGGGCAGATTAGGGGTTAAAAAATATAATACAGGGGTCGGCGGTGTTAGGGGGAGCAGATTAGGGGTACATAAGGATAACGTAGGTGGCGGTCGGCAGATTAGGGGTTAAAAAAAATTATTCGAGTGTCGGCTATGTGGGGGGACCTCGGTTTAGGGGTACATAGGTAGTTTATGGGTGTTAGTGTATTTTAGAGTACAGTAGTTAAGAGCTTTATAAACCGGCGTTAGCCCAGAAAGCTCTTAACTACTGACTTTTTTCCTGCGGCTGGAGTTTTGTCGTTAGATGTCTAACGCTCACTTCAGAAACGACTCTAAATACCGGAGTTAGAAAAATCCCATTGAAAAGATAGGATACGCAATTGACGTAAGGGGATCTGCGGTATGGAAAAGTCGCGGCTGAAAAGTGAGCGTTAGACCCTATTTTTGAACCAAATACCGGCGGTAGCCTAAAACCTAAATCTAGGTCTATGTGTATTAAAATATATGACTTTATTTAGAATTTTATTTATATTACTTTGGTCTTATGATTTTTAAGCCCTGCCCACTACATTTCAATTTTTTTTGCCGGGGGGGGGGGGGTGTCCCTCTTTTGAATTTTGAAATGTTGGGAGGTATGGGGTCACAGCAGAGCTGTGGCAGTTTGTTGTGACTGTTAAAAAACGTTTATATCGTTTTTTTGATCCGGTTTTGAAACTAAGGTGTGAATCATCCATTTGCAAGTGGGTGCAATGCTCTGTTAGTCTATTATACACACTGTAAAAATTTCATAAGATTTACTGCTTTTTATCACTGTTTTTCAATTTCTGACAAAATTTGTTTCTCTTAAAGGCACAGTACAGTTTTTATTTTTTGCTTGTTTACATTTATCAAAGTGTTTTCCAAGCTTGCTGGTCTCATTGATAGTCTGTTTAAACATGTCTGACATAGAGGAAACTCCTTGTTCATTATGTTTAGAAGCCATTGTGGAACCCCCTCTTAGAATGTGTACCAAATGTACTGATTTTACTTTAAGTTATAAAGATCATATTCTGTCTTTAAAAGATTTATCACCAGAGGAAATTGACAAGGGGGAAGTTATGCCGACTAACTCGCCCCACGTGTCAGAACCTTTGACTCCCGCTCAAGTGGCGCCAAGTACATCTAGCGCGCCCATGGCGTTTACTTTACAAGACATGGCGGCAGTTATGGATCCTACCCTTACAGCAGTATTGTCCAAACTACCAGGGTTACAAGGAAAGGGAGACAGCTCTGGGACTAGAAAAAATACAGAGCTCTCTGACGCTTTAGTAGCTATGTCTGATATCCCCTCACAATATGCAGAAGCTGAGGCAGGAAAGCTTCTTTCTGTGGGTGATTTTTCTGACTCAGGGAAGATGCTTCAACCTGATTCTGATATGTCTACATTTAAATTTAAGCTTGAACACCTCCGCGTGTTGCTCAGGGAGGTTTTAGCTACTCTGGATGACTGTGACACCATTATAGTGCCAGAGAAATTGTGTAGATTGGATAAATACTATGCAGTGCCTGTTTACACTGATGTTTTTCCAATACCTAAAAGGTTTTCAGAAATTATTACTAAGGAATGGGATAGACCAAGTGTACCGTTCTCTCCCCCTCCTATTTTTAAGAAAATGTTTCCAATAGATGCCGCTACACGGGACTTATGGCAAACGGTCCCTAAGGTGGAGGGAGCAGTTTCTACCCTAGCTAAGCATACAACTATTCCCGTCGAGGACAGTTGTGCTTTCCTAGATCCAATGGATAAAAAGTTAGAGGGTTACCTTAAGAAAATGTTTATTCAACAAGGTTTTATTCTCCAGCCTCTTACATGCATTGCCCCAGTCACTGCTGCTGCGGCCTTCTGGTTTGAGTCTCTGGAAGAGGCCTTACAGGTAGAAACTCCGTTGGATGATATACTTGACAAGCTTAAAGCGCTTAAGCTAGCCAATTCATTTGTTTCTGACGCCGTTGTTCATTTAACCAAACTAACGGCTAAGAACTCAGGTTTTGCTATACAGGCGCGTAGGGCGCTATGGCTTAAATCCTGGTCAGCTGACGTTACTTCAAAGTCTAAGCTTCTCAACATTCCCTTCAAGGGGCAGACCCTATTCGAGCCTGGACTGAAGGAGATCATTTCTGATATTACTGGAGGAAAAGGTCATGCCCTTCCTCAGGATAGGTCTAATAAATTAAGGACCAAACAAATTAATTTTCGTGCCTTTCGAAACTTTAAGACGAGCGCGGCATCAACTCCCTCAAATGCAAAACAAGAGGGAAATTTTGCCCAGTCCGTTCTGGAGACCTAACCAGGCCTGGAACAAAGGTAAGCAGGCCAATAAGCCTGCTGCTGCCTCTAAGACAGCATGAAAGATCAGCCCCCGACTGGTAACGGATCTAGTAGGGGGCAGACTTTCTCTCTTCGCCCAGGCTTGGGCAAGAGATGTCCAGGATCCCTGGGTGTTGGAAATTGTGTCCCAGGGATATCTTCTGGACTTCAAAGCTGCTTCCCCAAAAGGAAGATTTCACCTGTCACAATTATCTGCAGACCAGATAAAGAGAGAGGCATTCTTACATTGTGTTCAAGACCTCCTAGTTATGGGAGTGATCCACCCAGTTCCAAAGGAGGAACAGGGGCAAGGCTTCTATTCAAATCTCTTTGTGGTTCCCAAGAAAGAGGGAACCTTCAGACCAATCTTAGATCTCAAGATCCTAAACAAATTTCTCAGGGTCCCATCTTTCAAGATGGAGACTATTTGAACCATCCTACCTATGATCCAGGAGGGTCAAAACATGACTACCGTGGACTTAAAGGATGCTTATCTTCACATTCCGATACACAAAGATCATCATCGGTTTCTCAGGTTCGCCTTCCTAGACAGGCATTACCAGTTTGTGGCTCTTCCCTTTGGGTTAGCTACGGCACCAAGAATCTTTATGAAGGTTCTGGGGTCACTTCTGGCGGTCCTAAGGCCGTGGGGCATAGCAGTAGCCCCTTACTTAGACGACATTCTGATACAGGCGTCGAATTTCCAGATTGCCAAGTCCCATACGGACATTGTTCTGGCATTCCTGAGGTCTCATGGGTGAAAAGTGAACGAAAAGAAGAGTTCTCTATCCCCTTTCTGGGAACTCTGATAGATTCTGTAGAAATGAAGATTTACCTGACAGAGGCCAGGTTGTCAAAACTTCTAAATTCCTGCCGTGTTCTTTATTCTACTTCTCGCCCTTCAGTGGCTCAGTGTATGGAAGTAATCGGCTTAATGGTAGCGGCAATGGACATAGTGCCATTTGCGCGCCTACATCTCAGACCGCTGCAACTCTGCATGCTCAGTCAGTGGAATGGGGATTACACGGCTTTGTCCCCTCTACTAAATCTGGATCAAGAGACCAGGGATTCTCTTCTTTGGTGGCTATCTCGGGTCCATCTGTCCAAAGGTATGACCTTCCGCAGGCCAGATTGGACAATAGTAACAACAGATGCCAGCCTTCTGGGCTGGGGTGCAGTCTGGAACTCCCTGAAGGCTCAGGGATTGTGGACTCAGGAGGCAGCACTCCTTCCGATAAACATTCTGGAACTAAGAGCGATATTCAATGCTCTTCAGGCTTGGCCTCAGCTAGCTGCGGTCAGGTTCATCAGATTTCAGTCGGACAACATCACGACTGTAGCTTACATCAACCATCAAGGGGGAACAAGGAGTTCCCTAGCAATGTTGGAGGTTTCAAAGATAATCGATGGACAGAGATTCACTCTTGCCATCTATCAGCTATCCATATCCAAGGAGTAGAGAACTGGGAGGCGGATTTTCTAAGTCGACAGACTTTTCATCCGGGGGAGTGGGAGCTCCATCCGGAGGTATTTGCACAGTTGATTCAACTTTGGGGCAAACCAGAACTGGATCTCATGGTGTCTCGTCAGAACGCCAAGCTTCCTTGTTACGGTTCCAGGTCCAGGGATCCCAAGGCAGCACTGATAGATGCTCTAGCAGTGCCTTGGTCCTTCAACCTGGCTTATGTGTTTCCACTGTTTCCTCTGCTCCCTCGTCTGATTGCCAAGATCAAACAGGAGAGAGCTTCGGTGATTTTGATAGCACCTGCGTGGCCTCGCAGGACTTGGTATGCAGATCTGGTGGACATGTCATCCTCTCCACCATGGACTCTGCCTCTGAGACAGGACCTTCTACTTCAGGGTCCTTTCAACCATCCAAATCTAATTTTTCTGCGTCTGACTGCCTGGAGATTGAACGCTTGATTTTATCAAAGCGTGGTTTCTCAGAGTCGGTCATTGATACCTTAATAAAGGCGCGAAAGCCTGTCACCAGGAAAATCTATCATAAGATATGGTGTAAATATCTTCGTTGGTGTGAATCCAAGGGTTGCTCATGGAGTAAAGTCAGGATTCCTAGGATATTATCTTTTCTCCAAGAAGGATTGGAGAAGGGTTTATCAGCTAGTTCCTTAAAGGGACAGATTTCTGCTCTATTTATTCTTTTGCACAAACGTCTGGCTGAGGTTCCAGATGTTCAGGCGTTTTGTCAGGCTCTGGTTAGAATCAAGCCTGTTTTTAAACCTGTTGCTCCGCCATGGAGTTTAAATTTAGTTCTTAAGGTTCTTCAAGGGGTTCCGTTTGAACCTTTGCATTCCATAGATATTAAGCTCTTATCTTGGAAAGTTCTGTTTTTAGTAGCTATCTCCTCGGCTTGAAGAGTTTCGGAGTTATCTGCTTTACAATGTGATTCCCCTTATCTCATTTTCCATGCAGATAAGGTAGTGTTACGTACCAAACCTGGTTTTCTGCCTAAGGTGGTATCTAATAAAAATATCAATCAGGAGATTATTGTTCCGTCACTGTGTCCTAATCCTTCTTCAAAGAAGGAACATCTATTACACAATCTTGACGTGGTTCACACTTTAAAGTTTTATTTACAAGCTTCTAAAGATTTTCGTCAAACATCTGCATTGTTTGTTGGTGTTTGGTGCCTTCCGTTTAAGCGCCTGCCTTGTCCCTCCCTTCATCCGTGTCCTATAGCTTTGGTATTGGTATCCCACAAGTAATGGATGATCCGTGGACTGGATACACCTTACAAGAGAAAACAAAATTTATGCTTACCTGATAAATTTATTTCTCTTGTGGTGTATCCAGTCCACGGCCCGCCCTGTCATTTTAAGGCAGGTGTTTTTATTTTTAAACTACAGTCACCACTGCACCCTATAATTTCTCCTTTCTCTTGCTTGTCTTCGGTCGAATGACTGGTAGGTGGCAGTTAGGGGAGGAGCTATATAGAAAGCTCTGCTGTGGGTGATCCTCTTGCAGCTTCCTGTTGGGAAGGAGAATATCCCACAAGTATTGGATGATCCGTGGACTGGATACACCACAAGAGAAATAAATTTATCAGGTAAGCATAAATTTTGTTATTTTAGTGTTTACGATGTGGGGGCCTCAGTTTAGGGGTTAATAGGTAGTTTATGGGTGTTAGTGTACTTTTTAGCACTTTAGTTAAGAGTTTTATGCTACGGCGCTGTAGTGTAAAACTCTTAACTACTGACTTTAAAATGCGGTACCAGGCTTGACAGGAGAGGGTCTACCGCTCACTTTTGGTCAGACTCATAATACCGGCGCTATGCAAGTCCCATTGAAAATATAGGATACGCAATTGACGTAAGTGGATTTGCAGTATTTCTGAGTCTGGCCAAAAAAGTGAGCGGTACACCTGTACCTGCAAGACTCGTAATACCAGCGGGCGTTAAACAGCAGCGTTAGGACCTCTTAACGCTGCTTTTTAACCCTAACGCACAACTAGTAATCTAGGCCTCCATTTGGAAGCTTTTATTTAGGACAATGCAGAATAGTTTTTCAATCGAATGGCACTATCATCATAGTTTCACATAATCGAAACGTCACATATTCCTTTTCCATGATCCAGTCTAGTGTAAATTTAACTAGAGCAGCTAAATTATTGGGGAACGCTAATCCTGCAACATCTTTAGTATGCATCAATTTGTTTATGGAAATCTGTGGCCTTTTCCCTTTCCAGATGAACGATGTACATATCTTATTAAATTTAATTATATCTCCTCTATGCAACAAAGCGGTATAATAGGTATAATAGTTTGGGAAAGAGGATAATTATTTTTTTTTATGTATATTTTTTTATTAAGTTTTAAATGTTATACAAAGAATAATAGCATTCAGTGTTACAATAACATAAATAGAAAAGACAAAACTTTGTTCTCATATACAGCAATTGATAGTATACAGAATGAAGAAAAAAAAAACAAAGCTATGTATGTTCAATAATCTGAATATACAGTATTGAAAGTCAAGTAATTGCATCTAGGTTGAGAAAAGAGTAGTGTGTTGTACCCGAAATATCATAGTTGTCAATGCTCTCAGCAGGTTAAGGGGAGCACGGTAAGAATCTTACTCATTTTCTCAGAGGAATTGGTTGATGTTCAAGGGAAAGGGGAAGGGAAAGAGAAGGGAGGAGAAAGGAGGGGGAAAAAAAGGGGAGAAAGATCCTCCATCTACACCGGCGGCTCCCCCACAGCTTCTGCCAGGGAAAGAGGATAATTTTGATTAACATGACATGGGCCGTAATAGAATTTGGTAGGTTCATCCATTCCAAGGTCATCCTTCTACATTCTAAAAAATTTTTAGAAAAATTTAAACCATACCATTCCTGCAAAATCCTAGTTAGGATTACTCCTTTTTTTTTAACAAGCTTTATTATTCATATCTTTCAAAGATACAAAATTGCAATACAATTTTCAATATTCAAGTTTTGAAAATGACATTCCTTACATTACGACACATATTTATATCATAATTAGAACATAAATCTAACCATTATAACATAGCATGGCATACTCACTTTTCCAGGTCAAATAACCCGTAATATCTTTAGTTTTCATATTTGTGTCTTTCTTTCTAAAGCTTGAAATTTTAACACATTCTAATCAACCATAAAAAAATAGACAGAGACCTTGAAGAGACCTTCAAAAGAATTCTAGACAACATCATAACACAATGATATCTTCGGCCACACGCAATATTCTATATACACATTGTCTAATCAAACAATATAACAGAGGTTCATCCACTAGGTGCGTTCCCACTGGGGGGATATTACTCCTAAATATTTTATTTGGTGAGCTTCTCGGAATGGATGTTTTATAATTAATTTACCAGATTTTTTTTAACTATAATAATTCTGATTTCCCTAGATTGATTGGGTAACCTGAAATAGATACGAATAGCTGAATATCACTTAATAATTTGAGAAGTGATTCTCTCAAGTTACTTAGATACACTAAGCAATTGTCTGCATAGAGGCAGACAAATTATTCCAAATTATAGGCTAGATTTAGAGTTCTGCGGCCAAAGGGGTGTGTTAGCTACGCGTGTATTTTTTCCCCCGCACCTTTTAAATACCGCTGGTATTTAGAGTTCTCTGAAGGGCTGCGTTAGGCTCCAAAAAGGGAGCGTAGAGCATAATTTACCGCCACTTCAACTCTAAATACCAGCGGTGCTTACGGACGCGGCCAGCTTCAAAAACGTGCTCGTGCACGATTTCCCCATAGGAAACAATGGGGCAGTTTGAGCTGAAAAAAAACCTAACACCTGCAAAAAAGCAGTGTTCAGCTCCTAACGCAGCCCCATTGTTTCCTATGGGGAAACACTTCCTAAGTCTGCACCTAACACCCTAACATGAACCCCGAGTCTAAACACCCCTAACCTTACACTTATTAACCCCTAATCTGCTGCCCCCGCTATCGCTGGCCCCTGCATATTATTTTTAACCCCTAATCTGCCGCTGTGTACACCGCCGCAACCTACGTTATCCCTATGTACCCCTAATCTGCTGCCCCTAACACCGCCGACCCCTATATTATATTTATTAACCCCTAATCTGCCGCCCCCAATGTCGCCGCCACCTACCTACAATTATTAACCCCTAATCTGCCGACCGGACCTCACTGCTACTATAATAAATGTATTAACCCCTAAAGCTAAGTCTAACTCTAACCCTAACACCCTAAAATAAAATAAGCCAATCCGATTCCTATCAGCCAATTGGAATTCGAGGGACACCATCTTGGATGACGTCCCTTAAAGGAACCTTCATTCGTCATGAGTCCGTCGGTGAAGAAGGATGGCTCCGCGTCGGCTGCTTGAAGATGGTCCCGCTTCGCGCCGGATGGAAGAAGATAGAAGATGCCGCCTGGATGAAGATGTCTGCCGGTCCAGATGTCCTCTTCTGCCCGGATAGGAGGAAGACTTCGGACCCTCTTCTGGACGGATCGGTGATACCCGGCGTGGTGAAGACAAGGTAGGGAGATCTTCAGGGGCTTAGTGTTAGGTTTATTTAAGGGTGGTTTGGGTTAGATTAGGGGTATGTGGGTGGTGGGTTGTAATGTTGGGGGGGGGTATTGTATGTTTTTTTTAAAGGCAAAAGAGCTGTTTACTTTGGGGCATGCCCTGCAAAAGGCCCTTTTAAGGGCTGGTAAGGTAAAAGAGCTTTACAATTTTTATTTTAGAATAGGGTAGGGCATTTTTTTATTTTGGGGGGCTTTGTTATTTTTTTAGGGGGCTTAGAGTAGGTGTAATTAGTTTAAAATTCTTGTAATCTTTTTTTATTTTTTGTAATTTAGTGTTTGTTTGTTTTTGTAATTTAGTGTTTGTTTGTTTTTGTAATTTAGTTTAGTTGATATAATTGTAGATAATTGTAGATAGTTTATTTAATTTATTTATTGATAGTGTAGTATTAGGTTTAATTGTAACTTAGGTTAGGATTTATTTTACTGGTAATTTTGTAATTATTTTAACTAGGTAACTATTAAATAGTTATTAACTATTTAATAGCTATTGTACCTGGTTAAAATAAATACAAAGTTGCCTGTAAAATAAATATTAATCCTAAAATAGCTACAATATAATTATTATTTATATTGTAGCTATATTAGGGTTTATTTTACAGGTAAGTTTTTAGCTTTAAATAGGAATAATTTATTTCATAAGATTTATTTTATTTCGTTAGATTAAAATTATATTTAATTTAGGGGGGTGTTAGGGTTAGGGTTAGACTTAGCTTTAGGGGTTAATACATTTATTAGAGCAGAGGCGAGGTCCGGTCGGCAGATTAGGGGTTAATACTTGAAGTTAGGTGTCGGCGATGTTAGGGAGGGCAGATTAGGGGTTAATACTATTTATTATAGGGTTTTTGAGGCGGGAGTGAGGCGGATTAGGGGTTAATACATTTATTATAGTAGCGGTGAGGTCCGGTCGGCAGATTAGGGGTTAATAGTTGTAGGTAGGTAGCGGCGACGTTGGGGGGGGCAGATTAGGGGTTAATAAATATTATGTAGGGGTCGGCGATGTTAGGGGCAGCAGATTAGGGGTACATAGGGATAATGTAGATGGCGGCGGTGTGCGGTCGGCAGATTAGGGGTTAAAAATTTTTAATAGAGTGGCGGCGATGTGGGGGGGCCTCGGTTTAGGGGTACATAGGTAGTTTATGGGTGTTAGTGTACTTTAGAGCACACTAGTTAAGAGCTTTATGAACCGGCGTTAGCCCAGAAAGCTCTTAACTCCTGGCTTTTCTCTGCGGCTGGAGTCTTGTCGTTAGATTTCTAACGCTCACTTCAGCCAAGACTCTAAATACCAGCGTTAGAAAGATCCCATTGAAAAGATAGGATACGCAATTGGCGTAGGGGGATCTGCGGTATGGAAAAGTCTTGGCTGGAAAGTGAGCGTTAGACCCTTTTATGACTGACTCTAAATACCAGCGGGCAGTAAAAAACAAGCGTTAGGACGGCTAACGCAGAACTCTAAATCTAGGCGTATGTCTCAAAAAAACTGCTTAAGGTTCTAATGACTTGTTAAAAAGTAGTGGAGAGAGGAGGCAGCCTTGCCTAGTTCCTCTACTTAACTTGCATCTTTCTATAAGTGATCCATTAATTATAATTGCCGAAGATGGGTTATTATAAATTGAATTAATTGAATTAATGAAATTACCGAAAAAGCCAAATTTGTCTAATGTATGAAATAAATGGTCCCAGTTTATGTAATCAAAAGCTTTCTCCACATCTACTGTTAATGTTGCTACATCTGATAATCTTTGCACTCTATTATGTTTAGATTCATTACAAAAAGTTTCTAGAATTAACATAGTTTTATGTATGTTTTTAGCCGTATTCCGTCCAGGGATAAACCCTGCTTGATTTTTGTGTATTATTTTGTTTAGATGTGGTTTTAATCAATTTGCAATTATTGAAGCTAATAACTTATAATCAAAGTTAAAGAAACACTGAACCTAAATTTTTTCTTTCGTGATTCAGATAGAGCATGCAATTTTAAGCAACTTTCTAATTTACTCCTGTTATCAATTTTTCTTCATTCTCTTGCTATCTTTATTTGAAAAAGAAGGCATCTAAGCTAAGGAGCCAGCCAATTTTTGGTTTAGAACCCTGGACAGCACTTGTTTATTGGTGGGTTAATTTATCCACCAATCAGCAAGAACAACCCAGGTTGTTCACCAAAATGGGCCGGCATCTAAACTTACATTCTTGCTTTTCAAATGAAGAAAATTTGATAATAGGAGTAAATTAGAAAGTTGCTTAAAGTTCCATGCTCTATCTGAATTACGAAAGAAAAAAATGTGGGTTCAGTGTCCCTTTAAGCAATGATATTGGTCTATATGATGTTGGATTTTCAGGGTCTTTATCTTTTTTAACTATCAAGGAAATATTTGATGTAGTAAAATATGCTAAACAGGATTTTTCTTTGTTATAGTATGAATTAAACAACTTATGTAAGATGACCATAACTTGTTCCCATAATATTCTGTAGAATTCCACGAGTAATGCATCAGGGCCAGGTGCTTTATTTTTGCAAATTTGATTCCATCTGTAATTTCTTGGACTGTTATTGGACTATTCAGCTGTTTAACTACATCTAGGGGAAGCTTAGGAAGCTTCACCGCCTTCCAGAAATTGTATTTTATACCTACTTTGCATTTCTCAGCTGTATATAGTTTCTGGAAGAAATCGAAGAAAATCCTCTTAATTTATCATTTAGTAGTGTATCTGTTTAGTCCGGATTTGATTGCTACAATGAGATTGTTAGATTTTTGGCTTGTTAGGCATGCTAGATATTTTGCTGCCCTCCCTTTAAAACCCCCATATAGCGCTTTTTGTCTAATTTCTTCTTGCATCCTTTTCTGTTTACGGAAAAGATCCCTTTGTGTTTTAAGATTAACATATCTGTCCCAATTATCTTTAGACTGATTTGCAAGATAGATATTGTAACTATTTTTCACGCTGTTTGATAATTAAACTTCACGCTGTTTATATTTATTTTTAAGCCCGCATAAGGGAGCTTTGATACTACCACGTAAAACCACTTTCCCAGTTTTCCAAAATATTTCTACCTTATCTCGGTAGTTCTGATTAAGTTCTGCAAATTCCTGCCATTTAATTTTAAGCCAATTCTGAAATTTGACATTGTGTAGTAAATATTTGGGAAAATAGAAGTTATTGGTTATGGATTCTAATGAAATGATTGTGTGATCGGACAGCAATCTATCTTTAATATCCGGTTCTATCTCCAATCCCCCCCAATACATCCAACACCAAAAACATGTCTATTCGTGAAAGGGACTGATGACCTTTAGACATGCATGCAAATGCTTTTGTCTGGATTTTTAATATGCCAGATATCTCGGACCCCAAATTATTACAAAATCTATGAAAGATACGTGTTTTCCTGTCTCTACCATAAAAAAAAGCCTTCTTCAACCTGTCCAGGTTGAGAGTTGGTGTTAAATTAAGGTCTCCTCCTATTATAAGATTTTCCCCTCTGAATTCAATTAATTTTAAAGATAAAGTATCCTAAAAATTTAAATCCATTTAATTAGGACCGTACACATTGCATGGAATAAAAATGGTTTTATCTATTTCTATCGTTAAGATTAGCCTTCTGTATCTATTATTGTATCTATTATTTTGTAAGTTAAGGATTTACTTAAAGGGACACTGTACCCAAATTTTTCTTTTGTGATTCAGATAGAGCATGACATTTTAAGCAACTTTCTAATTTACTCCTATTATTAATTTTTCTTCATTCTCTTGGTATCTTTATTTGAAATGCAAGAATGTAAGTTTAGATGCCGGCCCATTTTTGGTGAACAACCTAGGTTGTCCTTGCAGATTGGTGGATAAATTCATCCACCAATCAAAAACTGCTGTCCAGAGTTCTGAACTCAAAACAAGTCTAGATGCCTTCTTTTTCAAATAAAGATTGCAAGAGAACGAAGAAAAATTGATAATAGGAGTAAATTAGAAAGTTGCTTAAAATTGCCTGCTCTATCTAAATCACGAAAGAAAAAAAATTGGGTTCAGTGTCCCTTTAATAGTATAGATACACCCTTCTTCCTAGCATTACCTGGAGCTGGTATGACCTCCCCAACCCATTTGATCTTTAATTTTAGAATTTCTGGCTCATTCAAGTGCGTTTCTTGAAGTAATACTATATCAGGCCTATATTTACCCAATTGAATTGTTTAATAAATGCCTTCATTTTAATTGGGGAGGTAATCCCCCCAATATTCCAGGAAAGTAATCTAAGTGAATCTCTTACCATTTATACAATAAAAACTGGTATCCATAGCCAGCAGTCCCATATAAAAGGGGGGGCAGAGGTGGAGGGAAGAGCGGCAGGGAGGGGGAGAGACAGAGAGGGAGGATATATATATATATATATATATATAATAGGGGGGACGACAAAAGCCCATCTAGACCTCCTCTTTAAAAACAAAATATATTCTGCTAAATAAACATACTCTGTATTTCCTAGTATTAACCCAGAGCTGCGTATATTAACAGTAATTCTGAAACTTAAACATTCCATTATTCTGGGAGATTTTCCCATATAAAACACCATCTATTCTACATCATTATCTGTGGAAACATTTTTTGCGCCTTGCACATTATTTATGATTTTATTTTCTCCATTAATATTTAGGACTAGTTTGGCCGGGTATATTAATCTAACATCAAAGTTAGCTTTCATTAACTTGGAACAGAAGGGTGACATTTCTCTCCTTTAAGCTGTGGTTTCAGCTGAAAAGACCTGAAATATCATGACTTTACTCTGATCTATCATTAATGGGCTGTTCTTTCTATAGTTCCTTAGATAGTTCATTTTGTCTTGGTAATTTTAAAAAACAGGTCTGTTTTTACATGATCCATCAGGGTTTTTACGTAACGGACCTACCCTATGTATTCTTTCAATAATGATAGGTTGTTTAGTTAAAGGCATATTCTTTTTATTTTTTTTTAAGTACACTTTTAATTGAGATTTATGGTAAATACAAAATACATAGCTCTCATTCATTCACAACAGCAAAGATTAAACATAATACATAGAGGTGGATATAACAAGTAGTTAGTGATACATGATGTTTGCAAGCTTCCAGTGACAGAAATGAAAAACACAAATAGTTACTCTAAATACATACTGTATGTCTTTCGGAATGCATATATGTAAGGTATCTGATGTCTCCATCGTTGTGCAAGCGAATGAACTAGGCATAATGATATCTCATTTTTAATAGGGGCAACATATATATAGCTTGTAGTAGTAAATAAATACAAAGTTGGGGGGTTAGTCAGTAGGCAAAAGCTGCTTCTAAAATTAAGAGGGAGGGAAGGGGGGGAGTAAGAGGTGGGGTATGTCTAGGGAATTCGCTGATCTGATAATGTTATAGTAGCAAGCCTTTTTAGTAAACGGGTCCCCGTCAGGCTCAACTTAAGAACAATTAATTATACAATAAAAGAGCTAACACTCCTCAAATTGACCGCAAACAGCCCTTGGGTTATAATGGAAATATGAAACCCACACCTATTATCTAATATTTATAATTATATAATAATAATTAGATAACAAATCATATGTCAAAATATACTGACAATTGATATGCTTTGACCTAAAAGATGGTTTGTTAAGACATCTAAATACTTATTTGTTATAACAGACTTAACTATTTAAGTAATAACAAGCATAAAGCACATCACTGAGTGCATTTACTCTCTCAACAGTTTTTCTTTTGAAAAATCAGCCATACAGCTTAAAATTGACAACATGTTTGCAACTGTTGGCGAATAAAAACCAAACAGTTTAACTTTAATTGATGATATATAAACAAAGCTTTAACATCTATGCAAAATCTGGCTCTTTGAAAGCCAAATTATAAAGCTGCACAGCTAATAAATGAGTTATGCTTTCAAGCACAACTAACGTTCACACAAACACAGTTGAAATAATTAGAAACCAATAAACAATTGTAACAAGTATTACTGTATTAACTGAACTTGGATATTTATATTCATAACCAATGGGTTGGGTCACACAATGAAACCCTAACTATATAAGTGTATCTGGCAGTTAAATTACACAACTGAATCACCAGTCATACACAAACATACATGGAATTCATTGTGATGTAACCATATTATGGTAACCAAAGTGGTGTAATCATTTATATTCTTAACCAATGAGTGGTGTCACATAATGAAACCCTAGCTATATAAGTGTTTCTGGCAGTTAAACCATACAACTGAATCTCCAGTCATATACAAATATACTCTGAATTCATTGTGATTTAACCATATTATGGTAACCAAAGTGGTGTAATCTAATAGAGTTATCGTACTATTATCACAGAAGCAGTGAAAGTAAATGATTTTTGTGATATACCCCAATATAATGTATACCACCACAGTAGGTACAGAGTAAACTGATATCACGTGTGTGCTCTGATTATTCGGAGTTAATCCACGATCGCAATACATTGCTATATACTGTACTTATAACTGACCATCTTTGGCTACAATCCAAATGAAATACTCAATTTACTACACTTCAAGCTTCAGATATTAAACTTGTTAAAACGTATTATATACTGCAGGAATTATTCTTGGACATTTGCAGTACACCACCTTACTATACTACTTGTGTATCCTATCTAATCCTAGAGCCTATTTAATCCCTTGACAATTACATCTATACTCTTAGACCTCCAAGGAGGAACATACTCTCAAGTGACCCTTGTAACGATTCTACTAGCCTTGATACATTATCCCGTTTTATTACAATCATAGCACCATCATGGTTAGTGTTTTTAATCTTTCTTGTTTTCCGCAAATTTTTAGCACTGTGTAATTAATAAACGTTAAGTTTTAATTTAGTTTAGTTTCAGTATATTTGGAGATCAATGCTGTCTCTTTAAATTCTGCACCACATTGAAATATACAATTACTTGTAAATTGCTCTTGAGTGCTATAAGTGTACCCTTTCCTGGTGGTTATCTCTTTAACCACATCTTGCCTTTAAAGCTATTATCTAATATGTCAGAGATATAGGTGAATAAGTATTATGCACACTATCTAAAATTAGCATAAAATGATAGAAATGACAACTGACCTCGATCCAAACATAAATAACTTTCTAAAATTAAAATAAAGTATATAGACCTACCATAAGCTAGCTTCTGGAGCCTCTGTTATAGCCCACTGAGGGGAACTGCTTAGCAATATCAACCAAAGACCAGAAACATATGACCAATATGTTGTGTGGATCAGTGCGCTTGGGATGAAGGAATATTATGAGTCCGGATATAGTGGTATGAGATAGCGGGCAAATATTGTATCAATTAATATAGTGTAAAAATTAACAGGTAAACTCTATGTGAAAACAGTAACACTGTGTTGCCTATGTGGGTATGGGTGATAATAACAACATAATGCTCACTAAGTCTAAAAGATTTAATGGACTGAGGCTATAGGTGATTATAGGGCCAATATTCTAATAAAAAGAACAACTAGTACCTGCTATATCTGTGCCATTAAACAAGATGGCTGTTGGCATAGGATAGGTCTCATGTAAGGTCACAGCCCCTCTGTCTGGCATATAAAAAGGAATCTAGAGAGCCTGGAGAAACTATGCTTTATTTGTCTGATTTAGCGCAGCGGGTATATAAAAGTAAGTGCACACAGGCATAGGGGTCCCCTGGTATAGTTAGGGCTCAAATGACACATGTTGTCACTTGTCAGTAGTAAAGTCCAGACGTCTTATGGCAGCGCAGCTAAGCATATGGCAGCTACTTTTTGAGGGCTAAGTGATCCGGTATGTTGGTCAGGGTCATCAGACAAATTTGACTCTTTGGGTATAGTATGGAAGTGTATAGTCTCTGCTCCACGTGGGGAGTCAGACATGCGGATAGTATTGTGATCAGCCTATCTCCTGTGATAACTAACCATAAGGCCTATCAAGCTTATCAATCCTATCATGCTTAACGGGCCTATCAAACTGATTATGGAGCTGTTTATAGGTTATGCGAGTCCATAGTAGAGTTGTCATGAGAGAGGCATTAGGATTACAGTTTGCTGCCCAATCTGAGATTGAAAAAGTAGAGGATATAAAGTTAAAACAAATATTGCTGAGGGAGTAAATATTACTATAATCTCAAGGATGAACGTTCAGGGATGAAATTTGTGTGCAGGTGCTTTGGGCTGTGCAATAGAGTAGTATTTAGGATGTGCACCTCCTACTCAATTTAAACTTATATCGCAGTGCAATGTGTAAAACAGAAGATAAATACAAAGCACAGTAAACAATAGAAACCAGAACAGATGTTTAGTCAATATGAAAGTAATCCCAACAGCAAAGAAAACAAAAGGAAAAACTTTGGCAAAGAAAGTTTGTGAATTGCTGATAATGGTTTAAGGAAATATATAGTAGACACTATCACAGTCTACAAAGTGAGGTTGTCAAGGATGGGAAAAGTAGCAGTATAACCGAGTTTCCATATGAAATCCCTCATGGAGTCCTCAGTTGCAAAAAGAAAAGTATAGTAACATCATTCTTACAGTGTATTAAAACATATAACGTTCCTTTCAGTGAGAGTGACTCCATCAACTGCCATGGGCACCTTCCTTGGTTCAACCTACCCCAAAGCGGTACCATAACTTCTGACACAAGTCTAACCCAGTGGGGGGTAATAGAGTGCCTGTATTAGGACTGTGTAGAGGGTGAGGTGTCAGGTACGAACCCTTTGCAATGCGAACCTGCATGCTGTGCACAGAGAGGGCTCTCCCATGGACCGCATAACAATTAGCCGTTCCGTTCGCAGCTTGAGCCATAGCTCCCCCGTGCTATGGAGTAAAGCGGATGTGACTTTGGTATGGCTGTTATTCTTGTGACCCTGCAGGCAAGTATCTACTTCAGCATGTGGAGAATTGAAGTCCCCGACACCACCGGGGAGGCCGGCCGCATCCCCATCCAGAGCAGTCGGGGGTAAGATCACACCAGCTGTATCCTGCAGGTCTGGAAAGGTCTTCCTTGTCAATTCCATCTCTATTATATTAGGTTGATTATTCTGCCCATGAAGGTTCTTTGCGGTTTCTGGCTCAATACACTGTGGCATTAAGAGATGGGTCGTTGGAGACTTTAGGTCCGCCTTTGGTTCCGGTAAAGATGCTGGCAGTGTAGTGCAGTCCCTAAGCACTCCTATTAGATCAGTGAATCTGAGACTCATCGCCAAAAGCTTCCAGATGAGATAATATAACTGCATTGAGTTCCTCCATGTTTCGCTGCTAAGTATAGCTAGGGTGCCATGTGGATAGCAAGATGGCTGATCCCTGATAGTTGCTGCGACTGCCGTTGTGGTGGTGACTTATGGTAGTCTTCTGTGGTCAAATTGCAGGGTGCTTGTGTTGTCTCCCTAGGACATACTCCCCAACTTAGAAGAAAATTGAGCTGCACTGAGCGGTCATAAATGGTCCGGAGCTATGATGAGAGGTGACCGCTCAGATGCAGAGCTTGCTTCACCCCAGTTAAAGGCATATTTAACAATTTGGGTAGGATATCTATAGCAAAGTGCATTAAATCTTGAAACTCAATATTTTCAGGTAGACCAATAATCCTGATATTGTTTCGCCTAGAGCGATCTTCTAGGTCTTCTAATCTTGCCTGTAGGGAAGTTATACTGTTATAATGTGTAGAATTTACTTGCTCTAATTGAAAAAAACCTGTCCTCCAGATCAGAAACCCTAGTTTCCACTTCATTTATTCTTGCTGCAAATTGTCTTACTTCATTTGTCAGACAATTCATTTCTTGTTTAATCTCATGTTTGAGTAGATCCAATTGTGGAGAAATCATTTTGGTTATCTATAAAGCTATCTCTGTTATGTAAGCTCTACCTGATCTTGAGAAATCTCTGAATTGGTATCTGTAACTTAGCTATTTTTCTTTTGTGTTTTAGCAGCATGGCTGGGGAATTACCTTTACTCTGTGCTATGTATCTTTCCATGAGGTAAAGGTGCCAAATAAAATACTGTAATAAGGGGAGGGATGAAAAAAAAAAGATACGTGAATATATGTGTCATTAAATAAACGCGTACAAAAACATGTTTTTGGATTCTATGAAACACCATGTGTAATGGAGAATGTGTTTTTTTTATCCCAATATATTTAAAAAAAACACGAATATATTATATTTCTAGGATCCTGTCCGGTCTCCTACCAACCACAAATTAGGGGAACAATTAATCAATTAACAAACACTGTGCTTAAGGTCAATGCCTACCAACGAGCAAATATTATCTAAGCAAAATCAACATCAGCTGTCAATTACAACTTAACTATATAATACACTTCCTAATAATGGTATCGGAATAACACAGAAGTCAGAAAATGTCCATAGACTTTGCGGCAGGCCTTTTCCCTATAGGACCCCCCCTACAGCCTGTAAAAAGTCACCCTAGAAAAAGTGCAGAGTCTGCTATAAAAAAGAAGTTAGGAATGACTATAGTTACTATTGCTCTTCTTGCCGATCTCTACCCGGCCTCTGTATCATAGACTGATCAGAATCTACCATAAAGAGTTAAAGTTTTGTTTCAAATCCCCCTGCATGTTCTCCAGATTTATTTTATTTTATTATTCTGTATTCCTGACTTCATGGATCCCTGACCTTGTCCTGTTTCTTTTTACATTAAGCCCAGCCCTCTAAGGTCATGATAAATTAACTACACAAAACAACTCAAATACCCCTTTTGGAATAGCCTGGGTTGTCTGGGTTGCACATGGTATGCCATGATGGGGTAATTCTCATTCCTGGGCCATATGGCCAGATTACAAGTGTAGAGGTGCACGTATAAGTACAAAAAAAAAAGCCAAGCATTCAGAAGAGAGTGCTTCCATAGTCTCCAATGCCGCAACCACAGCAAACCACCTAGCACAGCGTAGGGAGCAAATCGCGCAGCAAAAAATAAATATATATGTATATGTTTATATACATATATATTTATGTGTTTATATGTGTATATAGAAGGAAAAAAAAAAGAGTTGGAAGGAGCACTGGCAGTTAAAATATATATATATCTTTATTGAAGAATCCTTAAAACAAAAAGGATAAAAAGGGTAACAGGAAGTAATGTCCAAAAGGAATCAGCTCACACAGCTGACATGTTTCGGCTGGATGCCGTTCTCAAAGCTGCTAACCTGTGTGGGAATATACCCACCTTTAAAAACATAACACCTGACTCCTATTGGACAAAAATAAATTGCACTGATTAACTATTTCTGTGCACATTAACCATTTTAAGTTATATGTTTATACATAATTGAAATTAAATGTGGATCCACTTCCACAGAAGGAACACAAGAATACACTTATATTTGCTGAGCTTACTCTATAAATCTTGTTTCTATCAGCATAATTAGAACCTCTCTCAAGTAAAATGGTTTAAGTTTAGAGCTTAAATTTAATGATAGTCATAGTAAGTTAACATGGGTGGATATTTATTAGAGTGGTTTAATTCAAATGTGTGTAAAACTACCTACCTGTGTACTGGTGACTACTGACTAAGTATCCCTTATTGATAGTATCTATAAAAGTTATAATGTTTGGAACAACTATATAAATAGGGACTGTGGCTGTCTCTAATTGATTGTACTAATCACTACTACATATAGCCACGAAGGTCACATATAGTGAGTCACATAGGGAGTCTTTTAAAATTAGGCCCTAATGGTTCCTCAGTAGTGTAATTATTATAGACAGTTCAAAAGAAAGCAACACAAATATGGGGTGTCATAGCTAATCTCTCAGGACCCAATTTTTGAAACATTCGCGTATCAGTAAATCCAAACAATAAATATAGTAGATACTTAACACATGTTTATATCAAAACTAATTTGTGTCACTGGCATCATCGTGATGGAGATTAAAGCTTATTAGCTACTATTAATACCTTAGTAAAATACCAAGTATTAGTGAATAATGAATATCATTAAGATATAACTCATCACTGATCTATCAGACCACCAATCACTCCCAATAATTAATCAAGTCGTATATTGAATTCAAACCATGGGGGTGTCTTGTTTTCATCGTAAAGATCAAAAAGATCTGTCTTTTGGCTAGTAAAAGATCTCTGTCTCCCCCCCTAGGTGGTTTGAATACCTTTTCAATGCAAGTCCATTTAGGTTTGGGTTTCACCTTTGAATACAGGTCCACTCACATCAATTATCTAGATGTCACCCTGCGGGGAGTGATTGGTGAAAAAATTCGCACCACAGCATATAGAAAGCCAATATCAGGCAATACATTGCTGCACTCCAAAAGCAGTCACCCCAAAGGAGTATTCAGGGGTATTGTCAAGGGACAGTTCACTCGTTTGAAACGTAACTGTTCGTTAAATTTGGATTTTGAGGAGGAAGCTGCATTACTCTCTAAGAGATTGCAGAAAAGGGGCTACCACGAAACCTTGGTGAAATGGACCCTCAAGGAAGTGAGGGGTATGGATAGAAAAGATCTCCTGTGCCCTAAGCCTAAAGATACCAGAAAGGCGGGCAGCTCTAGGGATGAGTTATACTTCGTCACTGATTATTCAGAACAGTATACTCTCATTTGTGATGTTATCAAAAAGCACTTACCACTGCTTAAGGCAGATGAGGGTTTGGCGGATCTGCCATTGAAGTCGTGTCACTTCTCCTACAGAAGGAATAAAACCCTAGGTAATAAACTAGCGCCGACTAAAATCAAGAAAAATGAAACACTGGAGTCCTCTTGGCTTACTCAAAAGGGGATGTTCAAGTGTCATAAAAGAGACTGTGTCGCGTGCGAGAAGGCACAGACAGGGAATCAATTTGCCTCATTTGTCACTGGTGAGGTATTTACCAAAAATATGTGTCTAAATTGTAGAACAACACACACCATTTATCTTGCATATTGCGAAACGTGTGGAATACAATACATAGGCCTCACTACAAGGGAGGTCAGGTCTCGCATTAGGGAGCACCTATCCAGTATTAGAATAGGGAAGGCAAGCACTCCCTTGGTCCAACATTTCACTAATACCCATGGAAAAAGTGCAGATACCTTCCGCTGGACCTGCATTGAAAAGGTATTCAAACCACCTAGGGGGGGAGACAGAGATCTTTTACTAGCCAAAAGAGAGATCTTTTGGATCTTTACGATGAAAACAAGACACCCCCATGGTTTGAATTCAATGTACGACTTGATTAATTATTGGGAGTGATTGGTGGTCTGATAGATCAGTGATGAGTTATATCTTAATGATATTCATTATTCACTAATACTTGGTATTTTACTAAGGTATTAATAGTAGCTAATAAGCTTTAATCTCCATCACGATGATGCCAGGGACACAAATTAGTTTTTATATAAACATGTGTTAAGTATCTACTATATTTATTGTTTGGATTTACTGATACGCGAATGTTTCAAAAATTGGGTCCTGAGAGATTAGCTATGACACCCCATATTTGTGTTGCTTTCTTATGAACTGTCTATAATAATTACACTACTGAGGAACCATTAGGGCCTAATTTTAAAAGACTCCCTATGTGACTCACTATATGTGAACTTCGTGGCTATATGTAGTAGTGATTAGTACAATCAATTAAAGACAGCCACAGTCCCTATTTATATAGTTGTTCCAAAGATTATAACTTTTATAGATACTATCAATAAGGGATACTTAGTCAGTAGTCACCAGTACACAGGTTGGTAGTTTTACACACATTTGAATTAAACCACTCTAATAAATATCCACCCATGTTAACTTACTATGACTATCATTAAATTTAAGCTCTAAACTTAAACCATTTTACTTGAGAGAGGTTCTAATTATGCTGATAGAAACAAGATTTATAGAGTAAGCTCAGCAAATATAAGTGTATTCTTGTGTTCCTTCTGTGGAAGTGGATCCACATTTAATTTCAATTATGTATAAACATATAACTTAAAATGGTTAATGTGCACAGAAATAGTTAATCAGTGCAATTTATTTTTGTCCAATAGGAGTCAGGTGTTATGTTTTTAAAGGTGGGTAGATTCCCACACAGGTTAGCAGCTTTGAGAACGGCATCCAGCCGAAACATGTCAGCTGTGTGAGCTGATTCCTTTTGGACATTACTTCCTGTTACCCTTTTTATCCTTTTTGTTTTAAGGATTCTTCAATAAAGATATATATATTTTTTAACTGCCGGTGCTCCTTCCAATTCTTTTTTTTTCCTTCTATGTACTTTAACCTATGGAAGTGTGAGCACGATTTACTGCAGTTGAAAGTCCCTTACAGCCCTTTACTCACGCATCAGCTATCAGGATTGGTCCGTGGAGCTGTCAATCCCATTGTCTAACTCAACCGGAAGTTGGAGCGCAAGAAGCCGCGCTCACGCCAACCACGCCCCCCACCGTGCAATTCGTCTGAGGAGGGTCAGGAGAAGTGGCCAGACGGAGGAGACCGGTAAGCGTTAGTGCTGAACCGGGGATAACCGCTGTTGAGACAGGCGTCCTAACCGCATGAGGCCAGTACTGTCCCCAGGACCGGACGAAGAAAGGTGAGAGGGGGCTGGTTTAAAGGAGTGCATACCGTGCAATATTTCAACTACATTTAACCCAAGTTAAGGGGCTATTGTCAGCCGGGTCTGACTATATTATGGACACGGTATAACTGGGTTGTACAGTTTTGACATATTAGCTTAACGGACACCAGTCTCATTTTGGAGCATACACAGGTGTGTGGGGGAGTTTGCTTTTTATATGTGTATATGCATATATAAACGTATAAATATATATGTATATAAGCATATACATATATATTTATAGTGAAAACACAGTCCCCCCATTGACCTCCATGTAAAGGCACTTTAGGTGCCGTTTTTTTTCTAACACTTCACATCCCCTCACGTTAACCCCTTATAACTGCTTTGTGCCGTTTAAAAAAAAAAAAGATGTTCGTATATTTCTCTTATGTTAATGTACTGTTCTCTTTATTTTGGGGGCAATTGGGCAACTTTGATTTATTTGCGCTTAGCGCAAAGAGAAACTGCAAGCTTGCGCTAGCATTAACCTGGCATTAACCTGGCTATTTAACATGCGCCCGTATACAGGAAAATTTTCTCCTTTATGGGCACACATTAAGATAGCATTCCACTCGTAATCTGGCCCATAATGTCTCAAAGGTAACATAGGCCCAAGAAAGCAATGTGACAAATTTCCATGTTAATGGGCAGGCCCCATATTTGTCACTTTAACTTCCTGAAACCCTATAAAACCTGTGCATGGGGGGTATTGTTGTACTCCTGGGACATCACTGAACACAAATATGAGTCTATTATAGTTGTAAAAGGGCAATGTTTGTGTAAAAAATAGGCAAAACAAAAATCACCACTACATTTGGACATACCCCTTTTGCAATACCCTGTCTACTTTTGCAAATGATATGCCATGGCGGGGTAATTTTCATTACAGGGCTGCCATGATTTCTCAAAAGCAACATAGGCCCAGAAAATGAATGTGCCCAATTTCCATGTAAATAGACAGGCCCCATACTTGGCCCTCTAACTTCCTGAAACCCCATAAAGCCTGTGCATAAGGAATATTGTTGCACTTGTTGGACATCACTTAACATAAATATGGGTGTTATATAGCAATAAAACATATCAGGATGATATAAACAGCGAAGGGACAGTGTCTGTGTGATAAAATAAAAATATATGACCACTTAACTAATTTGTTCAGGGTTTGTGACTAAGTGACTACAAAAAAGACTAGACATATCCCTTTGAGAATACCCTGGATTGTCTACTTTTTCAAATGGTATGCTATGATAGGGGTAATTTTTATTCCTGGACTGCCATACTGTCTCAAAGTCAGCGTTGGTCCAGAAAATCAACGTGTCAAATTTCCATGTAAATGGTCAGGCACTATCTTTGGCCCTGTAACTTCCTGAAACCTCATAAAACTTGCACATGAGAGTTATTGTTGCATTTGTAGAACATTAGTGAACACAAATATTGGTGTTTTATAGCAGTAAAACATATAAGCATGATGATAGAAACAGCCAAATGGCAGTGTTTGTGTGAAAAGCGAAAAAAAATATATGATCACTAAATTTGACCAGGTGTTAGGACTAGGTGGCTTCAAAAAAGACTAGACATAGCCCTTATGAAATACCCTTGATTGTCCACTTTTACAAATGGTATGCCATGGTGGGGTACTTTTCATTATTGGGCTGTTATAATGTCTCAAAGGCGACATAGTCCCAGAAAATCAACGTGCTAAGTTTTCATATATGAAGACTGAAATGGGCAGGCAACATATTTGGCCCTGTAACTTTACAAATCCCATAAAGGTGTTTTGTGCTGGTGCTGAATAGGCAGACTAGGGAATCAGTTAGTGTGCTCAATACTCAAGTTAGCTTCTTACTTGACTACTCTGCAGAAAAGTGTCCCTGGAATTTGTTTCAAATATTGACAACTAGACATGAAGGGGACGATTTATCAAAGGCCGAATGGCCCCTGATGCCCCTGTTTCCGCACAAGCCTTCAGGCTCGCTGGAAACAGCAGTTATGAAGCAGCGATCTTAAGACCGCTGCTCTATAACTGGTCCGCTGCCTCTGTGGCTGCGGCCTGCAATCCGCCCGATCCTATACAATCGGGTTGATTGACACCTCCTGAATCTGCAGGGGGCAGCATTGGACAAGCAGTTCACCAGAACTGCTTGTGCAATGTTAAATGCTGACAGCGTATGCTGTCGGCATTCAGGGATGTCTGTCGGACATGATACGCTGTAACGTATCATGTCGGACAGACAATGATAAATCAGCCCTGAAGCCTCAAATGTACAAATACCTTTATAGCCTCTGGTGGTCTTTTCACTATAAGCAGAGCTCTTGCTTTTGTAAGGTCAGTTAAGGACCCTGTAATCATAGGGAAAAAGGATACATTTCTTGTAGTGCTCAATCTTTCCCAAGAAAATCCTAACTTGCTTTTTAGTAAGTTGGTGTGGCCATTTCTTTATGGCATCTTCTTGTGCTGTCTCTGGCTTAACCAGACCTCACACAATTGTGTAACCAACATATTTTGCCATAGTACACTTTGAGGGATAAACAGTAGTTAAGGTAGCTAAATAGAATCCAAAACTGCCTGTACTGGGGAGAGATCCAGTTTGACCAATTTATTATTATATTATTCAGTTATTCTGCAGCATAATAAATATGTTTTTTCAAAATCCTGGACAACATTGGTTGATAAGTAGCAGGAGCCCCATGTAACCCAAATGGCAACACCTTATAATGTAAAAAGGCCATCTGGTATCAAGAAAAAACAGTTTTTTTCCCACTTGATCAGATTTTAATTTATTGAATAAGCACAAAGAATTCCACTGCAACTCCAATAATGGGTTACCCAAACCAAAACAAACATAAAAAAATTGACATTTATCAATGAAAATAACAAACTAATGCCTAGCTTCCACTGATGTGGTAAATTTTGGAAACTGGTGATAACATTTTTTATCTCTATTAAAGTCTAAGGAGAATATTTAGGTTACCCCTAGTTTCCAAACTTTACCACCTCAATAGAAACTAGCCCTAATATGGAGAAGGACGCTACACAAACGTAATCAATATGTTACTGTTCAGCGTTCATGGCAAGTGCTAAAAACAGCAGAGTAGTTTCCATTTTTATGCTTTAGTATCTTGATATGTTTTAAAATTACACTTGGGATTTTCTTATTACAATTAAATCTTATATTCAGTTTAGCAAATAATAATATTCACTTAAATAACCATAGTGAAAATATTTATCACCCATTTAGGGTCAGATTACAAGTGGAACAGTATTTAACTCCTTAGTGACCAAAGCACTTTTCAATTTTCTTAACGTTTGGGACCAAGGCTATTTTTACATTTCTGCAGTGTTTGTGTTTAGCTGTAATTTTCCTCTTACTCATTTACTGTACCAACACATATTATATACCGTTTTTCTCTCCATTAAATGGACTTTCTAAATATAACATTATTTTTATCATATCTTATAATTTACTATAAAAAATATATAAAATATGATGAAAAAAAATGAAAAAAACACACTTTTTCTAACTTTGACCCCCAAAATCTGTTACACATCTACAACCACCAAAAAACACCCATGCTAAATAGTTTCTAAATTTTGTCCTGAGTTTAGAAATACCCAATGTTTACATGTTCTTTACTTTTTTTTTTTGCAAGTTATAGGGCAATAAATACAAGTAGCACTTTTCTATTTCCAAACCATTTTTTTTTTTTCAAAATTAGCGCTAGTTACATTGTAACACTGATATCTGTCAGGAATCCCTGAATATCCCTTGACATGTAAATATATTTTTTTAGTAGACAACCCAAAGTATTGATCTAGGCCCATTTTGGTATATTTCATGCCACCATTTCACCGCCAAATGCGGTCAAATAAAAAAAATTGTTCACTTTTTCACAAACTTTTTTTCAAACTTTAGGTTTCTCACTGAAAATATTTACAAACAGCTCGTGCACTTATGGCACAAATGATTGTAAATGCTTCTCTGGGATCCCCTTTGTTCAGAAATAGCAGACTTATATGGCTTTGGCATTGCTTTATGGTAATTAGAAGGCTGCTAAATGCCGTTGCGCACCACACTTTTATTATGCCCAGCAGTGAATGGGTTAATTAGGTAGCTTGTAGGGAGCTTGTAGGGTTAATTTTAGCTTTAGTGTAGAGATCAGCCTCCCACCTGACATATCCCACCCACCGATCCCTCCAAAACAGCTCTCTTCCCTCCCCCACCCCACAATTGTCCCTGCCAGTACTAAAATATAAGGCTTTTTTTTTTTAATCTAAATATATATATATATATATATTCTGCCATGTAGGATCCCCCCTTAGCCCCCAACCTGCCTGATCCCCCCAAACAGCTCTCTAACCCTCTGCCTCTTTGCCAGTACCCAGTTTGCCATACAATTAGCTTTTTGTATTAAAAAAAAAAAAAAAAAATTTCTGTAGTATAGCTGCCCCTCCTCAATAACCTACCCCGCACCCCCTCCAAGATCCCTTGGATAACATTCCCACCCCCCTCTCCCTCCTTCCCTTTACACTTTGAAAGTGTAGCAGTCCCACCCGCTCTTGCCTCCACACATGATCCCGTCCCCCTCTTCCGAATATCCTCCAGCGATGGGCTGCCCACCCGCCTCCCTGCAATCGCTCCCACCCACCAACAATCGGCACCATCGCTGGTTGATGCAGAGAGGGTCACAGAGTGGCTCTCTCTGCATCGGTTGTTAAAAAAACATAATTTATGTAAGAACTTACCTGATAAATTAATTTCTTTCATATTGGCAAGAGTCCATGAGCTAGTGACGTAATGGAAATACAATCCTACCAGGAGGGGCAAAGTTTCCCAAACCTCAAAATGCCTATAAATACACCCCTCACCACACCCACAATTCAGTTTAACGAATAGCCAAGCAGTGGGGTGATAAAGAAAGGAGTAGAAAGCATTAACAAAAGAAATTTGGAAATAATTGTGCTTTATACAAAAAATCATAACCACCATAAAAAAGGGTGGACCTCATGGACTCTTGCCAATATGAAAGAAATTAATTTATCAGGTAAGTTCTTACATAAATTATCGTTTCTTTCATGTAATTGGCAAGAATCCAT
The DNA here is from genome assembly GCF_027579735.1 of Bombina bombina. Classification (NCBI taxonomy): domain Eukaryota; kingdom Metazoa; phylum Chordata; class Amphibia; order Anura; family Bombinatoridae; genus Bombina; species Bombina bombina. The sequence goes on from NC_069501.1 coordinate 407,160,393, forward strand.
GAGCTAGTGACGTATGGAATAGCAATACCCAAGATGTGGATCTCCACTCAAGAGTCACTAGAGAGGGAGGGAATAAAATAAAAACAGCCATTTTCCGCTGAAAAAATTAATCCACAACCCAAAAAAAAAGTTTATTTTCATAATTGAAAGAAAAAACTTAAATCAAAAAGCAGAAGGAAGAATCAAACTGAAACAGCTGCCTGAAGAACTTTTCTACCAAAAACTGCTTCCGAAGAAGCAAATACATAAAAACGGTAGAATTTAGTAAATGTATGCAAAGAGGACCAAGTTGCCGCTTTGCAAATCTGATCAACCGAAGCTTCATTCTTAAAAGCCTGATCTAGTAGAAAAAGACTGATCTAGTAGAATGAGCTGTAATTCTCTGAGGCGGGGCCTGACCCGACTCTAAATAAGCTTGATGAATCAAAAGTTTCAACCAAGAAGCCAAGGAAATAATAGAAGCATTCTGACCTTTCCTAGGACCAGAAAATAAAACAAATAGACTGGAAGTCTTCCTGAAATATTTAGTAGCTTCCACATAATATTTAAAAGCTCTTACCACATCCAAAGAATGTAAGGATCTTTCCAAAGAATTCTTAGGATTAGGACATAAGGAAGGGACAACAATTTCACTATTAATGTTGTTAGAATTCACAACCTTAGGTAAAAATTGAAAAGAAGTCAGCAAAACTGCCTTATCCTGATGAAAAATCAGAAAAGGAGACTCACAAGAAAGAGCAGATAGCTCAGAAACTCTTCTAGCAGAAGAGATGACCAAAAGGAACAACACTTTCCAAGAAAGTAGTTTAATGTCCAAAGAATGCATAGGTTCAAATGGAGGAGCCTGTAAAGCCTTCAGAACCAAATTAAGACTCCAAGGAGGAGAAATTGATTTAATGACAGGCTTAATACAAACTAAAGCCTGTACAAAACAGTGTATATCAGGAAGTATAGCAATCTTTCTGTGAAATAAAACAGAAAGAGTGGAGATGTGTCATTTTAAAAGAATGCCAGGAGAATTTATGAGAAGAACATCATGAAATGTAAGTCTTCCAAACTCTATAATAAATCTTTCTAGAGACCAATTTACGAGCTTGTAACATAGTATTAATCACTGAGTCAGAGAAACCTCTATGACTTAGTACTAAGTGTTCAATTTCCATACCTTCAAATTTAATTATTTGAGATCCTGATGGAAAAAAGGACCTTGAGATAGTAGGTCTGGCCGTAATAGAAGTAGCCAAGGTGGGCAACTGGACATCCGAACAAGATCCGCATACCAAAACCTGTGTGGCCATGCTGGAGCCACCAGCAACACAAATGATTGTTCCATGATGATTTTGGAGATCACTCTTGGAAGGAGAACTAGAGGCGGGAAAATGTAAGCAGGATGATAACACCAAGGAAGTGCCAGTGCATCCACTGCTTCCGCCTGAACATCCCTGGACCTGGAAAGGTATCTGGGAAGTTTCTTGTTTAGATGTGAGGCCATGAGATCTATCTCTGGAAGACCCCACATCTGAACAATCTGAGAAAATACATCTGTATGGAGAGACCACTCCCCTAGCTGTAAAGTCTGACGGCTGAGATAATCCGCCTCCCAATTGTCTACACCTGGGATATGCACCGCAGAGATTAGACAGGAGCTGGATTCCGCCCAAGCAAGTATCCGAGATACTTCTTTCATAGCTTGGGGACTGTGAGTCCCACCCTGATGATTGACATATGCCACTGTTGTGATATTGTCTGTCTGAAAACAAATCAACGGTTCTCTCTTTAACAGAGGCCAAAACTGAAGAGCTCTGAGAATTGCACAGAGTTCTAAAATATTTATAGGTAATCTCACCTCTTGAGATTTCCAAACCCCTTGTGCTGTCAGAGATCCCCAAACAGCTCCCCAACCTGAAAGACTCGCATCTGTTGTGATCACAGTCCAAGTTGGCCGAACAAAAGAAGCCCCTTGAACTAAACGATGGTGATCTATCCACCACGTCAGAGAGTGTCGTACATTGGGATTTAAGGATATTAATTGTGATATCTTTGTATAATCCCTGCACCATTGGTTCAGCATACAAAGTTGTAGAGGTCTCATGTGAAAACGAGCAAAGGGGATCGCGTCCGATGCTGCAGTCATGAGACCTAAAACTTCCATGCACATAGCCACTGAAGGGAATGACTGAAACTGAAGGTGCCGGCAGGCTGCAACCAATTTTAAATGTCTCTTGTCTGTTACAGACAGAGTCATGAACACTGAATCTATCTGGAAGCCTAAAAAGGTGACCCTTGTCTGAGGAATCAAGAAACGTTTTGGTAAATTGATCCTCCAACCATTTTTCCAAAGAAACAACACTAGTTGATTTTTGTGAGATTCTGCAGTACGTAAAGACTGAGCTAGTACCAATATATCGTCCAAATAAGGAAACACTGCAATACCCTGTTCTCTGATAACAGAGAGTAGGGCACCCAGAACCTTTGTAAAGATTCTTGGAGCTGTTGCTAGGCCAAATGGAAGAGCAACAAATTGGTAATGCTTGTTTAGAAAAGAGAATCTCAGAAACTGATAATGTTCTGGATGAATCGGAATATGAAGGTATGCATCCTGCAAGTCTATTGTGGACATATAATGTCCTTGCTAAACAAAAGGCAGAATAGTCACCATCTTGAAAGTTGGTACTCTTACATAACGATTCAAAATTTTCAGATCCATAACTGGTCTGAATAAATTTTCCTTTTTTGGGAAAATGAATAGATTTGAATAAAACCACAAACCTTGTTCCTGAAAAGGAACTGGCATGATTACCCCTGAAGACTCCAGGTCTGAAACAAACTTCAGGAAAGCCTGAGCTTTTACTGGATTTGCTGGGATACGTGAGAGAAAAAATCTTATCACAGGAGGTCTTACTCTGAATCCTATTCAATACCCTTGAGAGACAATGCTCTGAATCCATTGATTTTGGACAGATTTTATCCAAATATCCTTGAAAAACCTTAATCTGCCCACTACCAGCTGAGCTGGAATGAGGGCCGCACCTTCATGCGGACTTAGGGGCTGATTTTGGTTTCCTACATGGCTTGGATTTATTCCAATTTGAGGAAGGCTTCCAATTGGAAGCAGATTCCTTGGGGGGAGGATTGAGTTTTTGTTCCTTATTCTGACGAAAAGAACGAAAACGATTAGAAGCCTTAGATTTACCCTTAGGTTTTTTATCCTGAGGCAGAAAAACTCCCTTTCCCCCAGTGACAGTTGAAATAATAGAAGCCAACTGAGAACCATATAAATTATTACCTTGGAAAGAAAGAGATAGTAATCTAGATTTAGATGTCATATCAGCATTCCAAGATTTAAGCCACAAAGCTCTTCTAGCTAATATAGCTAAAGACATGGATCTAACATCAATTTTGATAATATCAAAAATGGTATCACAAATAAAATGATTAGCATATTGCAGTAAGCGAATAATGCTAGATACGTCAGAATCCAATTCCTGTTGCACTAAATTCTCCAACCAGAAAGTTTGATGCAGCCGCAACATCAGCCAAAGAAATTTCAGGTCTGAGAAGATGACCTGAATATAAATAGGCCTTCCTTAGATAAGATTCAAGCTTCCTATCTAAAGGATCCTTAAGGGAAGTACTATCTTCCATAGGAATAGTGGTACGTTTAGCAAGAGTAGAAATAGCCCCATCAACTTTGGGGATTTTTTCCCAAAACTCTATAGATTTTGCTGGTAAAGGATACAATTTTTTAAAACCTTGAAGAAGGAATAAAAGAAGTACCTGGCTTATTCCATTCCTTAGAAATCATATCAGAAATAGCCTCAGGAATAGGAAACACCCCTGGAGAAACCACAGGAGGTTTAAAAACAGCATTTAAACGTTTATTAGACTGAACGTCAAGAGGACTGGTTACCTCAATATCCAAAGTAATTAACACTTCTTTTAATAAAGAACGCATATACTCTATTTTAAATAAATATGTAGATTTGTCAGTGTCAATGTCTGAGGAAGGATCTTCTGTATCAGATAGATCCTCATCAGAAGAGGATAAATTATTATGTTGTTGGTCATTTGAAATTTCATCAACTAAATGAGAAGTTTTAAAAGACCTTTTACGTTTATTAGAAGGTGGAAATGCAGACAAAGCCTTCAGGATAAAATCAGAAACAAATTCTTTAAAATTTACAGGTATATCATGCACATTAGAAGTTGAAGGAACTGCAACTGGCAATGTACTATTACTGATGGACACACTATCTGCATGTAAAAGTTTATCATGACAACTAATACAAATGACATTCGGTGAAATAATTTCTACAATTTTACAACAAATGCACTTAGTTTTGGTAGAACCAATGTCAGGCAGCAATGTTCCAGCAGAAACTTCTGAGGCAGGATCAGATTGAGACATCTTGCAAAATGTAAGAGAAAAAACAACATATAAAGCAAAATTATCTATTTCCTATATGGCAGTTTCAGGAATGGGAAAAAATGCAAATAGCATAGCCCTCTGAAGAGAAAAAGGCAAGAGGCAAACATCAATGGGGTATTGAAATAATGAAAAAGTTTGGTGCCAAGTATGACGCACAACGTAACTTAAACTTTTTTGGCGCCAAAAATAACCGGAAATGGCACACTCGCGTCACTAATGACGCAACCGTGTGAAAGGTCTCGGCGTCAAGTATGACACCGGAAATGACAGTTGCGTCATAGACGTATTTTTTCGCACCAAAAATATTTTCGCGCCAAGAATGATGCAATAAAGTTTAGCATTTGACGCACCCGCGGGCCTAATACCGCCCACAATTTGCAAGAAGTAGTCAATTAAAAAAAAGACTAAACCCCAGGTAAGAAATACATTTCTTAAAAAAATGTTTATATTCCCCAAATATGAAACTGACAGTCTGCAGAAGGAAATACATGAACCTGACTCATGGCAAATATAAGTACAATACATATATTTAGAACTTTATATAAATGCATAAAGTGCCAAACCATAGCTGGGGTGCCTAAAGTAATAAAAAACATACTTACCGAAAAGACACCCATCCACATAAAGCAGATAGCCAATCCAGTACTAAAACAGTTATCAGTAGAGGTAATGGTAAATTGAGAGTATATCGTCGATCTGAAAAGGGAGGTAGGAGATGAATCTCTACAACCGATAACAAAGAACCTATGAAAAAGACCCCCGTTAGGGAAATCATCGTATTCAATAGGTGATACTCCCTTCACGTCCCTCTGACATTCGCTGTACTCTGAGAGGAATCGGGCTTCAACATGCTGAGAAGCGCATATCAACGTAGAAATCTTAGCAGAAACTTACTTCACCACCTCCACAAAGTTTGTAAAAACTGAATTGTGGGTGTGGTGAGGGGTGTATTTATAGGCATTTTGAGGTTTGGGAAACTTTGCCCCTCCTGGTAGGATTGTATATCCCATACGTCACTAGCTCATGGACTCTTGCCAATTACATGAAAGAAAAGGGTATTGCACGATGCCCCAATATCGAGGTATCGCTGCAATACCCTGAAAGCGGCTGGAAGTGATCACAATCACTTCCACCGCTTGAAACCCCTGAGGACGTACAACCGTTTTGTGTAGGACGTACCCTGTACGTCCTTGGTCATTAAGGGGCTAAAGGGACAGTCTAGTCAAAATTAAACTTTCATGAATTAGATAGGGCAAAAATTTTTAAACAACTTTCCCATTTACTTTTCTCATCAAATTTAGTTTGTTTGCTTGGTATTCTTTTTTGAAAGCTAAACCTAAGTAGGCTAAAACTGGTTTCTAAACGTTTCAAAACTGCTTTTTACCTTAGTGCATTTCAACAGTTTTTCACAGTTAAACAGTCCAAGTTCATGTGTGTCATATATATATATATGTATGTATATCTATATATGTGTACATATTTATTTATGTGTTTATATGTGTATGTACGTCTGTAAATACATAAATACACACATATAAATACATAAACACATATACAAACACACACACACACACATATATATATATATATATATATATATACATACATATATATCCATCTTTAGACATGAATATGTATATGTATCTCAGTGTTAAAGGCCTTTGCCTGCCTTTTTTTCTAACACCTGTACCTCATATCTTTGAACCTTTATAACAATTTTTATTTTAATATTTTCTTTTATTAGAGGGTGTTATTATGATTGTAAGTGTACTTTGTAATGTATTTTTGTTAACCAGAGCTGTGAGGTCGCATGTTAACTTCAATTGCGCTCAAGCGATTCTGTTTACTTTCAACTTGTAACAAAAGCAAAAAACCTGATGCACGCAAACACCCACAATAAACCCTTTATTGCTCTTGTGTAACTGTTAGCGCTCCATTTGTAATCTATCCTTTAATATTCCTTTAGTAAGCCAAATGTGATCAATGTATTGTTTTAAATCAATGTGATGTTACACTGACACCTAGTGTTCAAATATAGTTTTGCATGATTAGTTTTTGTGAGTAGTTGCCATAATTATGCATAATTAAGCAAAATACTGTTTTGTAACTTCTTGTACCTATTTTGCAGTTATTATTGTTGTTTATTCTATCTGTCTTCTATTTATCTATGATCTATCTATATATCTATCTGTAATCTATCTATCTATCTATCAATCATCTATCTATCTATCTATCTATCTATCTTTAAAGTGCTCCCAGGTGCCCATTGAAAAATGTACTTATGCATTGAATGGTAAGTTCACTCCATTGATTGACATGTAAGCTAGTGCTCAGTGCGTGTGCCTTTTATTTTTGAGACTGTAGTTCTGAGATAAAACTGGTGCCAGTCTCAGATTTAAAAAAGGGTTAAGCAGACAGTTTTTTAATACAGGTTGTATTTCAAAGAGTGGTACAATAGTATGTAGGGTTGAATAACTCCCAGTATACTGTTGAATTATATGACTTCAAATTCTCACACATGAACGCTGATAGTTGCACAAACAAGCTGTGAGTGTGAATATTTATTCAAGGGCTGCACAAACAAAGTTGGACTGAACATCTGTTGTTTGCACCTGTATTACGGGATGGAAGATATTTTGTTACCTATGATGGAACACTCATTTGTTTTTTTTCACAAGTAAGGAGCATTGATTGATTGCTTGGTGAATTTAACTTTGTAACCAAATACAGCACTCTTTTAGAGGCTGACGCGTTTCAGCTGAAATGCGTCAGCAGCTATTGGTTTAAATGCCTATCTTTTCCTATGTATCGCTGTAATTTTAAATAAGGATTAAAAGATATTTTTAAATCTCCATTGCTGTTCACATTCTATTTGTCTATTATCTGTAACTGTCAGCAAGCGAACACTAGCACGGAGGATTCTACCTTGCACCTGGATTGTGCCTTGAGGTATCCGCCCCCTCTCTTACCTAGCCGGTGTTACTGACCATTGAGGAGTCTGAAAGAGGGCTTACATGATTAGTGTTCTGACTGGAACCAGCGGTAAGGAGTGACCGGATTCTTCAGGTATGCTATTCCCATGAGAGATCGAAAGAACCGTCCATTTGGAGTCTGAAAGAGGGTCTATATGCTGCTGGTAAATTGTTCCCTGAAGCCAAGGAGTGCTACGGAATAGAGCAGCATTTCTATTAGATTCAGTGACCGGACCCACTGGATAGGAATTCCGTACAAAGTCTTTTGGGGTAAAGGGGATTTGAAGTGGGGATACCCTATGAACTGGGCTGGGCAGCTTTAATATTATGTAGCACTAAAGTGATGTATATGCTTGCTGGTATATTGTTACTTTTTGAATCAGCCCAAGGTGTTTATCTACAGAAAGAAAGAAAAAAGGTGACCTTTTTGCTTCCTTTTGTGTTTTTCTAAATAATAATTATATAATATTTAATAACGTGTTTTATTGTGTATTTACTGTAAATATTTAACATTTCAGTGTTCTTTATTTTGGGGAAATGTTCTTTGTATTTGTACATTAACATTATCAGATATATAGAGAAATATATTTTTAATTATAATAAAAAAATTCTTTGTGAAAAACATAGGAATGTAAAATATGTGTAACGTGTTTCGTGTTTCGCAAGGTATAGGGTTAGCATACATGAAAACTTAGTTATCTTAAGGCACGTTATTAAAATATTTCAAATACAATATTTAAAAATATTAATAATGTAAACAACTCTCTTCTTATTTGCACTTAGCCTAACATTTACATAGGAGCGACTCTTTACTTTAATGTTATTTTTAGTGAATATTCTTCAAGTTACGGCATATTGCTGTTATGTATGGTACATAAGGAAAAGGATTAAAATACATCTCAAACCTCCCCCCTTTGTGTGCAACACTGATAGAAGATTTACTTTCTTGCTCTTCATCCACATACTCTAAAGGCCCAAAAGCCGGCCCCCGCCCCCGCCCCTCCTTCCTCCTTCCCCCTCTCCCTTATCTCATTTCGAGCGGCTCTTGCCCGCTGAATTTCCCTTCCCCAAAAATAAAAAAAGCTAACCTCCTCTTGCCTCATTTCTTTTAGAATAGATAATTGAATAAACATCTTTATAGCAATGAGGAGACCATCTCTCTCTGACATATAATATAAAACTGAGGTTCCATTAAACTCTATACGAAATTATCATGTTCAAACTGGTGTAAATTATTTTAGACCACCATCTCTATTCACTAGCTCCATATCGTATCTTATAGATAGGTAGGATAATAGATTGGACTATATACTTCATAGACAGTCCATTTAAACTTGTCTAGAGTTTTATAGATTTCATGTCTAGAGTTCTTGCTGCTCTATATTTGTACTGTTTTCTTTTCTCACTAAGAGTGTATTTATTATCACATTGTTATCTTTATTCATGTGTGAATATCTGTTGTAACATTTTCTCAAAACCTCAATAAAAATATAATAATAAAAAAAAAATATTAATAATATTTATGAAAAATTATTATAGTTACTGTAAAAAATTCTAAAAAATCCATGGAATATACATATATATATATATATATATATATATATATATATATATATATATATATATATATATATATATATATATATATATATATATATAATAAAAAATGGAGGCTCCAGCACAAGTAGATAGAAAATCTATTTTCTTTTCTTTTTTTTGCTTTGTGGGGTGCACGAATGTCAGAGGGTCCTGCACACCTCTAATGTAAGGCAAAAAGAGAAGGACGTCAGCACCCACTTATTCATCAAAAATATATCCTTTATTTCATAGTAACATTGAAGACAAAACAGCAACGTTTCAGATCCATATGATCCTTAGTCATGCTATAGTATACTAACATTCAAGCCCTTTTATAGCACCTGTGTATTACTTAATTGTTACACCTGTTTGTTTTATTAATGAGCATTCCTTTAGTTGATAATGCCATCTAGTGGATAAAAGATGTTATTTACCTATTTTAAACAAACTTTATATTTAAAGGGGTAGAATAATGTGCTGGAGCCTCCATTTTTTATTGTATATTCTCACCTGCTGGGATCCATGCACTGTACATGATGGAAGTAACAGATGAAGAATTGGATGTCTTTTCCTATACAAATGTTCATGCGTCCAGAATTACAGCCTTAGCAAGGGGCTCCAGAGATTTTCTCAGAGGTACATCCAAAATCAATGTACCTAAAGATTTGGAAAGAGCAAGAAAGAAATTATCATCATATGAACTGCACAGTACATCATCGGCGGAGTATTATAGGGTAAGACGAATACCTAGGGGTCTGAGAATTACATTGAGACCAACCATTATGGCAAATAATGAAAAATACAGGAAAAGATTTGAGTGTATTCTCAACAAGTGCTCATTTGACATCATCGTGTGGACAGTGGAGTGTCTCCAGGAGGAGATAGATAAACAAAAGGCACTTGTAACAGAGTGTGAAAACAACTTAGTAACCCACTTTACCATGGATGAGCTGCAGAAAATAAAAACAGATATGGATAAAATCATAGGCGACTACCAGACAGAACTAAAAGAAATAAAACGACAGAAGTTCTGTAGAGACGATGAAGATTACCAGAAAAATCGTGTATATCGTTGGTCCTATGAGAACAAGAATCATGATGTCACTGGCAGGCGACCCGGAAGAGGAGGTGTGTCCTGGAGGGTAGCTAGGATTTTTTCAGCTCCGGATCAGATGCAGACACCGGAGGGGAGGGCGGAAACATAGAAGGAGGCGCTGGACACTATCCGCAGCAGAGCCGCACACGGAGCAGACAGGCACCACGGGGAAAAAAGAAGGTCCCGTACAAAGCCTAAGTGATTTAGTTCATCTGAAGCCTCCTACACTGGTATGTACCGGCTCCATTAGGAGCAATGTAGAGAACATTGAAAATGCTGACAGTGTTGGTAATGCGGCAAATGAATATGTAACTATGCCTGATATGGATCAAAGTAATCTAGTCTCTCTAATCTCTGACCCCTATACCCAAGAGGACTGTGAATACCCTACTAAGACATATGGTTTAGTGGCAAATAATCTTGTGATTAATATCTCCCAATACCAACTTACTGAAACAGAAATATCTGTATTAAATAATGGTTTATCTTTTTGTCCTACTTCTTACATCAATGAATTTAATCTGGATAAAGACTTATATCGTTTTTTCAGGACATTAAGACTCAAGGCATTTTTTGGGACTCAATGTGGTAATATCTGTAATGTTGGTGATATTGATGATTCAAATGTTACATTTGATTTAAAAACTTTAGGTTTGAGAAATAAATCTCATTTTGTTCCTAGCACACAAAATTCAGGTGTGCAAACCTACATAAAATTTGTACAAAATGATATAAAAGCCTTGTTGGCAAAGAAAGCAAATAAACCAAAGCATAATATTACACTTGCTGAAAAACAGGCATCAAAGGATTTATCTGATTATAAAGCAATTATAATTAAAAATGCGGACAAGGGCGGCGCTGTTGTCGTCCTTGATAGGGAGTACTATACACAGGAAATTTTGGCCCAACTCTCTGATGGTGGGGTTTACCATATTCTTGACGATGACCCACTACCAGAAATTCAAAATGAAATTCAAGGAGTTGTCAATAGAGCAATTGAAAACCATATTATTACTAAAGATCTTGCCCTTTTTTTAATTAAAAAAACCCCTATCACCCCTGTTTTTTATACTTTGCCAGAAGTACACAAAATGTTAAATGAACCTCCAGGTAGACCCATTGTGGCTAGTACTGATTCAGTATTTTCTAATATAGCCACTTTTTTGGATAAAATCCTTAACCCTTTGGCTTCTATACAAAAATCTTACTTAAAGGATACTGGGAATTTCCTTGATGAAATTAGTAAAATACAAAGTGAAGAATTTGATATCCTCTTTATATTAGATGTAGTTAGTTTGTATACTACTATTCCCCATGAAGCAGGCATTTCATCAGTATTAGAAAGTATAAAACAAGAGACAAATTTTTCTAATTTACAATGCAAGTTTATTGAGGATTTGTTGAACATAGTACTACATCTAAATAATTTCCTCTTCCAAGACACGTTTTATTTACAAAAGAAGGGAACAGCCATGGGCTCTAATGTGGCCCCTTCATATGCCAATATCTTTGTCAGTCAATTTGAAAAAAAGATACGTATATATGAATGCAATGTTTCAACTAAATTGCAAACCTTGGCTGCGTTTCATTGATGACGTGTTTGGCGTATGGAGGGGCACATTGGCCACATTGGAAGAATTTGTGGATGAGCTCAATAGAAGCACTGATAGTTTGAAATTTACTCTAGTTCACTCTATGACTAGTATAAGTTATTAAGATACTACTGTATATAAAAAAAGATAATATACTTAGTACTGATTTATACAATAAACCCACTGACCGTAACACACTACTACATCATGATAGTTTTCATTCCAAACGTGTTTTCAGGTCTATTCCAAAAAGCCAATTTGTAAGGACCTTAAGAAATGTGAAAGATAAAACATTTACAAGCAATAAGATTAGAACAAATGGCAGAAAAATTTAAACAAAGAAGATATCCACGGTCCTTAAAAGGAACCTGAAAAGGAGAGAGGTCTGGTGGATAAAAAATTTAAAGACGCTACATCCTATAGGATTAAATAGAGATTATGATCTACATTTGTTTTTATAATATGGTTTTGGATATTAAATATTTATTTTAATTATTAGAAAAGAGGTTTTTTAATAGTTTTATGTGTTATCTCTGTTATCCAAAACATCATTCTACCCCTTTAAATATAAAGAAAGCAAGGAAAAAAGTTTGTTTAAAATAGGTAAATAACATCTTTTATCCACTAGATGGCATTATCAACAAAAGGAATGCTCATTAATAAAACAAACAGGTGTAACAATTAAGTATTACACAGGTGCTATAAAAGGGCTTGAATCAGAGGCGTATTTAGGTTTTGTACTGCCCTAGGCCCTCAAAATTCTGCTCTCAATATAAATATATATATATATATATATATATATATATATATATATATATATATATATATATATATATATATATATATATACACACACACACTATATAATGTGTGTGTGTGTGACTGTATATATATATATATATATATATATATACACACACACACACACACAGCATAAATAAAATTTCTAGCAGTAGTCCATCACCTCTGGGAGCAAAGAGGTTAAAAAAGCCTGTTTTCTGCTGTGAGCAGGAGGGTGGGGGGTATTTATGACCTGTCAGCAGCCGACTGAGCACACATTATTTACACCAAGCCTTGCTATAACAATAACATCCCTGATCCCCCTCTTACCACATATTCACTGAATATTCTCCTGGCTGTGACCTGATCTATGCCCTGTCTTCAGAAGTGTGCTGTTCACTGCTACTGTCTTGATCTGCGTGGCTGTGTGCAGATGCTGTCAGACAGTCAGTGAAAGCAATGTCAGCTGAGCATGGCACTTGGGGGACCAGGAAGTGGGGGCGAGGATACGGCTGCTATGCTATTAGACAGATTAGGAAGCGGGACTGCTGGTTTCACAGACATTTCACTAACAGTGCAGTATTAGATGGATAAAATAACTGTGAATTATATAACATAACTTGGGGGGGGGTGTATAGCCTAGTTGCCCAACCAGCACGATTGAGCTGTACAGAATTTCATTGGTTCTTTGTATTTATACTGAGGTGCATTTATATCAGTATTTTAATTTTGCAGAAGGAAAGAAAGTTAAAAAAAACAAAGTATATCTTTTCTTTGGCAATGAAAGAGTTAACCACCAGAGGGCATCTTAGAAAAGCTTGCTTTCTTAGTAACTTTCTCTCTAGTTTTATGACAGCTTTTGTTATGCTAACACAGCGATAAAAGCACTGGAATCCTTTTGTCCCATATCAGGCCTCCGGTGTGCGTACTTTTAATTAACAGTGACGGGCTGACATAGGTATTACACAAGTCAATTACTGCTAATGAGTTTATTATTAAGAACGCTGATGTCTGATTCCCAGCAGATCAAGGTGTGCACCTTTGCGCTTAAACCTGTAGTTACAGACAGTCACAGTATGGCAAAAGTAAATTAGAAAAACCCATGAGCGGGTGCTTTTTTAGATCGCATATCATTTCTTTTATCAGAAAAAGATTGTAAGCTCTAAAGTAGGTGAGGAATGGTATAGTCAAGGGGCTGCACATTTGATTTGTCCTCCGTCTTTTTATTTGTAACAATTTTATATTGCAAAGGCAGTGCAATTTACTACTAAGTGCAATTTAATATGAAGGCGGCACTGACTGTCTACACTTACACAGACAGTAACTCTCCTGTCCTCGCTTCAACCCTAGCCTACCAGCCCGCTCTCATTAGTGTGCACTGTGCGGCAGCTAACACTTAATGCCTCCTCTGCTAGTAACATTAATATTTTATTGCCTAATGATTAGGCAATAAAATGTTAATGTCGCTAGCAGAGGAGGCATTAAATGTTAGCTGCTGCACAGTGCACGCTAATGAGATCATTCCTACGGTACCTACTGTCAGGAGTCAGGCTCAGCCCGCCCATACCTGAGTAAGATGAAAGTCCTCCGGCTCTTCCACATGAGTCTCCGGCTGTCTCTGTCGCTGCTGACTGGATGCTTTTTTGTTCTCATAACCCCAGGCTGTTGCCGCCAAGCAATGTGCGTGCGTGCGTGCGCCAGTGTTAAAACCCCCCAAATACATGCAATTGGCTGAGACTGATAGTATATAAAGCGGCACTTTCAAGTTTTTTTTTTCCGCCGCATATTCACTTCAGTGCAGCCACGGCAAATGCCGCCCCTCAAAATCTGCCGCCCTAGGCACTGGCCTCGTTGGCCTATGCCTTAATACGCCCCTGGCTTGAATGTTAGTATACTATATCATGACTAAGGATCAGATGGATCCGAAACGTTGCTGTTTTGTCTTCAATGTTACTATGAAATAAAGGATATATTTTTGATGAATAAGTGGGTGCTGACATCCTTCTCTTTTTGCCTTATATTTATATGACTAACGCCTCTGACGAAGAAGTCACGATTGACTTTGAAACGCGTAAATGTTTATTTGTAAGTGGGCAGACAGGCCCTGTTCGATTAGGCGCGCTGGTATTTTAAGAAACAAATTATCGAGTTCCATTTATATTCATTTTCATTACGCAAGACACCGCAAAACATTTGACATTTGAGACATTACAGCAGCAATTCACTGCAATACTATCTTTGCGCAAGGCATCGCAAATCATCTGACATTTGAGACACTTTAGCAGCCATTAACTTATACACTCCTTGATTAAGATGGTTATCTACAATTGTTAAAGAACTTTTTGGGATGGTATAAACAATACTCGAGATCCTCAGGCAGGGAAGTGTATTGGGGCTAATTGTGTTCTCACATTAATCAGAGGAAATAACACACAGTTAACAAACAACTGTGCAAGCAGCTCTGGGACACGCTAATCCTTCTACAGTTTAAACATACTCACAGCCAAGGATTTACCACAGCAAAAAGTGTTGGTGCAGTGCTTTACTTATATGCTAACAACTTACCTCATATCTGATTGAGGTTGAAAAATGTAAGCACATTTTTATATGTACATAATAAATTTGTTTTTATATAAACAGTATTACGCTATGTGCATGTCTTTTTCTTTCCTAAATACAACTGGTACCACTGCATGAGGGGACTGAGGTTCTCACCATCAGGAAAGAGACAAAGAAAGAAAACTGAGAGAGTCCAGGATTTCCATTCCTGCAGCACCAGGAGAAAAAGAAAGAAAAAAGCTGAGAGAGTCCAGGATTTCCATTCCTGCAAAGATAACATCTACAAAAGTATCAGGATACCGTTGCTTGAAGAGCCAAGGGATCACCTTTAATCACAAGAGCAGACAACTTACCTCATAGGATTGAGGTACCCTCGGGTAAGCACAATATACTTACCTTTTAACAAAGAATTGTTGAAAATCCTGGAAAGAAACTATTTATAGAAAAGAACATTTATTGAACTCTTTGTATACATTTAGTAGACATCTCAGAGAGAAATCGGGCCAGCATCTTACTGGACTATATCGTATAGCTGTGCGACTTTCATTTTGTTTTGATATCCACTTTATTACATATATATATATATATATATATATATATATATATATATATATATATATATATATATATATAAATATATATATATATATATATATATATATATATATATATACATATATACACACACACACATATATATATATATATATATATATATACACAGTTGCAAGAAAAAGTATGTGAACCGAACCCTTTGGAATGATATGGATTTCTGCACAAATTGGTCATAAAATGTGATCTGATCATCATCTAAGTCACAACAATAGACAATCACAGTCTGCTTAAACTAATAACACACAAAGAATGTAATGTTGCCATGTTTTTATTGAACACACCATGTAAACATTCACAGTGCAGGTGGAAAAAGTATGTGAACCCCTAGACTAATGACATCTCCAAGAGCTAATTGGAGTGAGATGTCAGCCAACTGGAGTCCAATCAATGAGATGAGATTGGAGGTGTTGGTTACAGCTGCCCTGCCCTATAAAAAACACACACCAGTTCTGGGTTTGCTTTTCACAAGAAGCATTGCCTGATGTGAATGATGCCTCGCACAAAAGAGCTCTCAGAAGACCTACGATTAAGAATTGTTGACTTGCATAAAGCTGGAAAGGGTTATAAATGTATCTCCAAAAGCCTTGCTGTTCATCAGTCCACGGTAAGACAAATTGTCTATAAATGGAGAAAGTTCAGCACTGCTGCTACTCTCCCTAGAAGTGGCCATCCTGTAAAGATGACTGCAAGAGCACAGCGCAGACTGCTCAATGAGGTGAAGAAGAATCCTAGAGTGTCAGCTAAAGACTTACAAAAGTCACTGGCAAATGCTAACATCCCTGTTAGCGAATCTACAATACGTAAAACACTAAACAAGAATGGATTTCATGGGAGAATACCACAGAGGAAGCCACTGCTGTTCAAACAAAACATTGCTGCATGTTTACAGTTTGCACAAGAGCACCTGGATGTTCCACAGCAGTACTGGCAAAATATTCTGTGGACAGATGAAACCAAAGTTGAGTTGTTTGGAAGAAACACACAACACTATGTGTGGCGAAAAAGAGGTACAGCACACCAACATCAAAACCTCATCCCAACTGTGAAGTATGGTGGTGGGGGCATCATGGTTTGGGGCTGCTTTGCTGCATCAGGGCCTGGACGGATTGCTATCATCGAAGGAAAAATTAATTCCCAAGTTTATCAAGACATTTTGCAGGAGAACTTAAGGCCATCTGTCTACCAGCTGAAGCTCAACAGAAGATGGGTGTTGCAACAGGACAATTACCCAAAGCTTAGAAGTAAATCAACAACAGAATGGCTTAAACAGAAGAAAATACGCCTTCTGAAGTGGCCCAGTCAGAGTCCTGACCTCAACCCCATTGAGATGCTGTGGCATGACCTCAAGAAAGAGAATCACACCAGACATCCCAACAATATTGCTGAACTGAAACAGTTCTGTAAAGAGGAATGGTCAAGAACTACTCCTGACCGTTGTGCACGTCTGATCTGCAACTACAGGAAATGTTTGGTTGAAGTTATTGCTGCCAAAGTAGGTTCAACCAGTTATTAAATCCATGGGTTCACATACTTTTTCCACCTGCACTGTGAATGTTTACATGGTGTGTTCAATAAAAACATGGCAACATTTCATTCTTTGTGTGTTATTAGTTTAAGCAGACTGTGATTGTCTATTGTTGTGACTTAGATGATGATCAGATCACATTTTATGACCAATTTGTGCAGAAATCCATATCATTCCAAAGGGTTCACATACTTTTTCTTGCAACTGTATATATATTACATTCCTTTGTTCTTCATATAGAAAAATAATAATTTGTATTATTAAATATATATTCTAAATA